>NC_142686.1:92051637-92203965 GCF_056320005.1 Nelumbo lutea
AAGTTTAACTTCAAGGCCTCCAAAAACAAAGCTAAAAGTGAAGCTCTCATAGTCGGACTACATCTTACACAGGAGGTCGACACAAGATGTGTTCAATTCTCCCAGCTTATGATAAATCAAGTCAACAAAAAATTCAAAGCCCAGGAGCCTAGCAAGACTAGCTACCTAAAGAAGGTTCAAGAGCTCGTTTCTCCATTCGAGCACTTCTCCAAACAATAGATACCACATGCCAAGAATGTTCAAGCCAATGCCTTGTTCAAGCTTGCCAGCTCATCTCAGGCTCCAATGTACTTGCAGCCATTCTAGATAGATCCCATATTTCAGTATTTGCAAGAATCCACTCTCCCACAAGATCGAGCCAAAGTCAAGAAGCCAACACATAAAGCATCTTGGTATTGCATCATCAAAGGGTACCTCTACCAGAGATTGCACATCTTTCTCTATCGGAAGTGTCTCCCCCTAGATGAAGTTGAGTACATACTTAGGGAAATTCATGAAGGAATCTATAATGACCACCATGGTGCTTGGATGCTCACACACAAAGCTCTCCCACAAGGGTACTTTTGGTTGATCATGAAGCAAGATGTTGCACAACTCCTAAAAATGTACGACCAGTCGACCACTATTAGACTCTCTAATCTACACCACCGACCAAGGGTTCCCTTGACACCGATCAACATTCCTTGTCCTTTTGCTTAATGGGGCATGGACATCCTTGGTTCTTTCCCTCCTGTAGTCAGGCAGAAGAAATTCCTCCTCATAGTTATGGGCTACTTCACCAAGTGAGTCAAAGTCAAGCCTCTATCACACATCATAGCCCAGAATGCCCAAGGTTTCTTGTGGAGATCCATCATCTACTACTTTAGCATTCCCAAGGTGTTGATCACCAACAATGGCACTCAGTTCACAAACAAAAGGTTCGAGGAGTAATGTGACAAGCTCAAAAGCACCACCACAGTTGCACCCTGCTACATAGATCGAAAGGTAGGTGGGTAGAAGAGGTTCCTATCATCCATTGAGCTTACTAGACCACACCAAAGATAGCGATTGGAAGGACTCAATCTTGCATTCAAAGCATAAGTAGTGATCCTAGTGAAAATTAGATCCCCTACACTCTGGGCCGAGATCTACAATGAGGACCTCCGAGTAGAGTTTGACCTCCTAGTAGAAGCCAGAGATTGAGCATAGCTCAAAATGGTGGCTTACCAGCAATGAATGAACAAATGTTATGATGCTCAGGTCCACCACAAGCAATTTAAGGCAAGAGAGCTCATCCTCCGCAAAGTCATTGTGCCAGAGCCTGGCATAGGCAAGTTTGGATCAAATTGGGAAGGACCATACAAAATTAGAAAATTATTGGGACCAAGCTCTTACGAGTTGGAAGACCTTGATGGCAACTCGATACCACAAAGTTGGAACTCCGGTAATTTAAGGATGTACTATTAGTGAATGGTGCCAAGATGAATGGCTACCAAAATCCTTGTAATCCCCTATTAAGAAATAAAGATTTTTTTTTTTGCACAAGAGAACAAATGACGAACACCACAGTGCTACATTGCACACACTGGACACCACATTCCATGTTACTTCTACACACACAGAGTATCATATGCCTTAACCTGGTCGATCAGCAATAGTCGAGGCCTAACACTTAGCCCAGCTTGGGTTGGGCACAATGGGAACGATGTCCCTGCCACCCATGGAAAGGGGATGTCCAATAAGGACCACCCCATGGCATTTGGATGGACCTATGGGGTCAAGGACCCATGATGAATTCCCTAGATTAGAACCAAGGGGGAGCTGACTAAAGACTACGACTAGCCCATTGAGGAACCTCCATTTGGATCCTATGTAATCAGGCACCATCAAGCACCCCAATCATCATGAGAGATCAAAGCTACCTCGGCCAGCCTGACTTGAAAATAACCTAAGCAATAATATCTGAGACATCAATAATCCAAAGACCAAGGCCATGCTTCGAATGGACAACTCAATTTAAGTTAAAGACCTTGGCTACCTAAACACCGAAGCTACATTTTAAATTGACAATTCAGAGCGAACCCAAGGAAGCCATTGAGACTTCATTGTGTTGAGGAAAAGACCTTGGTCACTCGAACACCGAGTTCACGTTCTAGACAGTTGTTCAAACTAGGGGAAGAAGATGAAGAACTGGAAGAGAAACAAGTTGTACAAGGTGGAACAAAAAAAATAAGAGAAACAATACAAGGAAACTAACAAAAAAGGCTGATGAAGACAATGCCTAAGGACCATGGCGGATATTATTGCTTAGCCAAGGGGTCGTCAAAACTCTTCTAGGTGTCCACTCGGTCGATAGCCTCAACTCTTCCCTCCTTGGCTCGCTCGTTGGGTGCCCCTTAGTCCCAATGGCCAAGCTCCTCTATCATGTGGGTGATCTCTAGGAACGACGCCCAATCCTCCTCTTTTAGCGTGTGAAAACCATATAGAAGGAGTAAGTGGTGACGTCATTCAACTTGGCCTTATAGTTGTCAAACAACTTGAACTCAATCATAGCCTCTTCCTTTGCTCAAGCCACCCTCACCTCAGCCTCCTTCATCTTCCCCTTCATATTGTGGAGGTGGATTTGTAGCATCTTCGGCTCTTCCTCCTTGTCCTCCACTGCCTTCTTCACCTCAACCAGCTCGGCCTTCGGTGCTATGTTCTCCCCTCCCTCTACTCAGCGAACCTGCAAAGGGTGCATGTGCAGTTGACTAGTTGTGTGACGACATAAATAGCCTATAGAAGAAAGGTGTCAAACTGAGCTCTTGAAGTTAAAAGAAATAATCGATACAAAATGAAGACTTGCTGCTATAGCCTCGTGGATGGCCAAGCTCTCCAATGCCCCACTTGTGTCACTAGAAGTATCCTTCTAAATCTTGGGGAGTCATGAATGATACAGAAACAAAGGAGCCCAACCAAATACCCAAAGGGGTTCGGCATCAACTGGACGAGAAGGACGTGGTGCCACCTCAATATAGTCACCAGGCCGCTATCTAAGAGGAACTTCAATCTGGCCACCAAGCTCTCTTCCTACATGCAGAGCTCGTCAAACCGAGGTGAATCTGCCTTCAAACTCAAGTAAGATGTCATATGCTTTCTGATCCTTTGCATGTTTAAGGCTACTAACTTACAGGAATCCATGGCAAAGCACTCCCTAAACCTCAAGGGAACCTCTGGCTCCTCCTCTAGAATTTCCACTTCAGCTTGATCGATCTCTTCCTCGACCTTGGCCCCTCAATCTCCTGAGCTTTGGCCCACTCAGCCTCAGCAGAGCGGACTCTTTAACGAACTCCGCCTCCTCTTCAACCTTGGCCTCATTGGTGTTAGTATCAGGAACGACTCCAGTGGCCTCATGTTGAGGCCTCAACTAGAACTCATCCCTCAAGCTAGAGTAACTAAAACCAAAAGACATCAAAGAAGTAAAAGAAGAGGAAAACAAGGACGAAGACATCTTACTAAAGAATGAGTGCGTAGAAGCACCAGACAAGGATGAAGACTAGCTGAGGACCACTCGAACTCTGGAGGGAACACTCAAATGACAAAATTAAATGGTTTGCCCCTTGCTTTATATATAAAATTATCCAATGGTCAAGAGTGAATTCATCCAACGATCCAGATCCATCTCTAAGCTCTGAACGCATGTAAGCTCAGGAATACAAAATGAAACAACCGTCAAACCATACGATCAATGTTCAAATTTTGAATTTTTCGAACCGACGTTATGGTTCCCTGATCTGATCCAACCACACTTTGACAAACCCAAAAAAAGTACTAAGTTCCTCAATTGAACACCACGATAACTCGTCTTCTTCACCTCGGCAAAACATCTCTCTTATCGACTTTGAAACTGGGAACTAGTGTTAGGGTCGTACAGTAGCTGGTCGAGCTGCCATGTGGCTATTGTTGTGTCCCAGGGCCACCCAACCTCTTCGACTGCATTAGTAAGCCAATACATCATGCATCGGAGTTGGCAAGCATACTTGTAGGCAAAAACCTTGAACAAGAGCATGGCATGCAATGTCCCCACTTCACTAATAAGCATCCCCACCAAGAAACATAGGATCATCCGAAGACCTCAGTATGTAGTCTCCTCCCTCGAACGCCACAAGGAATGTGATTATGTGACCAAGTTCACTACGACACTTGCTTCCTCAACCCTTCTTGGCCAGTCACCCTTTTACCTCTTACTAACTTGAGCGTTAGAGTTCTTTCCCTAAAGACTTCATCCTCTAGGACCTCTAACCACACTTTGGTTGCATCTTCTACTCAATGCACCATTTTGTCCTACCTCAGCTTGTCCAAATTGGGGGGACTTCACCTTGATTGCACGTCTACCTCGGTTTGGAAAGCATCACCCCCCCGCCCCCCCCCCCTCCCCCTCCCCAGAAAATGTGGATATGCTGAAATTCCAAGGCCATTTTTTCATATCTAAACTCTAAATTCTTAAACCCTTAAATCCTATCCCTAAACCTCTAAACCCTAAATTTTAAAACCTCTAAACCCTAAAATGAACGTGAACAAGCCTTTTGGTTGAACAATATATGTCCTCTCCCATCGGGTAGAAGCCAATTTTTTTCCCTATATGGTGGATGGTCTAGTTGAGATAGGGCTCCTCTATGTGGCAGAAATTAGTGGAATTGTCTAGGGAGCTCCCCTAATTTGCTGAACCGATTAGGAAACTTATATCCTAAACTTTCTACTTGCCCTTAGCATTAAAATACTGGATTGACCACAAAACATTTCTACTTGCCCTTAACATTAAAATACTGGAAACTTCAGTATTTTCTGAATTGTTAGAATGTGGGGACTCAGGGAGTAATCAACACAAGACAAAAGCATGAACCCTCTGCATTTGCCTTAAATAAAAACCTATATTATATACATATATAGGTCTTTGACATTATTTTAATTAATCTGTCCATCACGTTCTTCATAATGCACTAGGATTGATGTTTTGAAAAAAAAAAAAACAAGCAGGAAATGGGAGCAAAACATCAAGGATTATCATCATCGCTAGTGTGACGGCAATCTCAGTGGCTGTTTTAGCGAGTTCCTTTATCTACTACTGCATTTGTTGGAAGCCTAGAAAAGTAGAAGGTAATTAACGTACAAAGGATTTCAACTCGTAAGTCGTAACTCTCGCTATATACATTTTTAAAATACCAATTGTTACATATGAAATCTTATTTGTCCACGCAGGAAAGGAAGAACATAGCCAAGGAGATTCAATACTACTTCAGTTGCAGTCGGGAACCATGTCTGAACTTTGGAATGTAGAAGGAGATAAATCTCATGAGGACTTCCCTTCAATCCCTTTAAATACTATAAGGGTTGCTACAGACAACTTTTCCAATATAAATAAGCTTGGGGAAGGTGGGTTTGGCCCGGTATATAGGGTAAATTAAATAATAATATTTATTAATTGGAATTATGATTGTGTGCACGTAACTGGTTAGGAGATTGTTTATTCAGTTAATGTAATTTTAATGCAGGGTGTGTTAGGAGATGGAAAGGAAATTGCAGTAAAGAGACTATCAAGGAATTCTGGGCAAGGATTAGAAGAGTTCAAAAATGAAGTTACTTTAATTGCCAAATTACAACACAAGAATCTTGTGAGACTTTTGGGGTACTGCATAAATGATGAGGAGAAGCTGCTAGTTTATGAGTACATGCCTAATGCTAGCCTCGACAACTTTCTCTTTGGTGATTAATCAGTTCATTAATTCTTTGGTTTTGTAGTGGTTTATATAGCCCGCACCCAGCAAGTTAGAAATTATCTGTATTCAACAACCTGCATGAATATACCATCTTATAATTAACAAATGCAGTTTTAATTCGTTTTTTTCGTGATGCTTAGATCCAACCAGAGGAGCACAACTTGATTGGAAAAGCCGGCTACATATTATATGTGGAGTTGCAAGGGGCTTACTGTATCTTCATGAAGACTCTCGACTCAAAATCATTCACAGGGACTTAAAAGCTAGTAATGTTTTGTTGGATCATGAGATGAACCCAAAGATATCTGACTTTGGAATGGCAAGGATTTTTGGAGGAAACCAAAACCAAGCTAACACAAATAGAATCGTCGGAACATAGTAAGCCAATACCCTTGTCTCTTAGTTAGGTAACTCGTGTATATGTTTTCAATTTCTGTCATGGTTTTGAAAATCGGATCCGACGGTCAAATGACTCAGACCAATTGACTCGAGAACCGTTCAGGCAATCGGTTCCTTTTCACCCTAAAACTGTTCTTGTGCCAAAAACCATTGACTTGGTCAATGATTCGCTAACCCCAGCAGTGGAATCATCAACCCCTCAACATAGACAATGCTTTTTGGCCATTTTTTTACTTAAATTATTTTTTAAATCAGAATGGGCTATTTGTTCGAACCAGACAGTCGAACCACTGATCTGGAAACTGGTGCCCAAAGTGGTTCTGGTTTCGGGTCGGTTTTTGAAACACTGATTTCGGTTACTAAGAAATTTAAAAATTTAAAAATAAAAAATAAAAAGAGTTTTTCTTTCCATTCAAACTTACTGTTTTCAATTTTTAATTGCGTTTGATATAAGCTATCATAATTGATTGACTTAATTCAACACATTGAAAGCCTTAGGAAAAGTTGTTCCAACCTTATTGGATCCTAGGTTCTTTTGAATGCCTTCATTCTTGATTCTATCATTTCTAGTTTTTTCATTCATCCATTTTAGCATACCCATTTTTTCCACACTGGTTTCTTAATTTTATCCTTTCCTTTCTAGCTAGTTTGATTGACACATATGAAAGGAATTAAACCTAATTGAATTCTTTTCCTTAATGTGATTATTGTATCAGTGGATACATGGCCCCTGAGTATGCCATGGAAGGTCTGTTTTCCACAAAATCTGATGTTTTCAGCTTTGGAGTTCTCCTGCTAGAGATAGTAAGTGGGAAAAGGAACAGCTGCTTCCATCTCTCAGAACACGGTCTCAGCCTTCTTGCATATGTATGTTCCTCTTAGTTTGCTTCCCATGCTTTCATGGAGGAACAAGTCAAGAAAAATAATTTTTATATTAACCTTTAATTTGGTGCATTGTTTTTTTTTTTAAGTATAGGCATGGAGACTGTGGTGTGATGACAAAGGATTGGAGTTGATGGACCCATTACTAGAGAAGTCATCTGTGACAACTGAAGTGCATAAATGCATTCATATAGGATTATTGTGTGTTCAAGAACATGCTGCAGACAGACCAAGCATGTCCTCAGTTGTTGTTATGTTGGCAACTGATTCAATAGTCCTTCCAAAACCTACACAGCCTGCATTTTCTGTTGGACAAGTTCTGGTTAGATCAGCTGAGTCTTCAACAAGTTACAGGAGTTGTAGCAATGAGGTAACAATTTCTAGTGTTTCACCACGATGAGTGTAATTAATGGGTCTGTGCTTCTTGCTCTAGAGGGGTTCAAATTTGGAAGAAGCAAGTTTGAAATGGCTACAGAACTACATATATCTATTTTTTGTTTTGTTTTGTTTTATTTTATTTATCATTAAGCTAAATCCAATACTCGTTATATGTTGATGATGATTCAGACAATAAACACATAATTTCAATGTTCAATGTTGTTGAATTACATAATAATTATGATCAAATTTTAGCGGATGGGGGAAGGGAATGCTAACATGTAAACAACATTTTAGGTACATAGAATAGATTTTTATTTATTTTCTTTTTTATGCCTGATTTTTATTGATTTAAAGTTCACTTAGGCTATGTTTGGTTTGAAGGAAAAGGTAGGGAAATGAAGAGAAAGGTAAGGAAACATTTACCTTGTCTTTCCCTTCCTTTCCCTATTTTTTCCTTCAAACCAAACATAGCCTTAGATTTCATTGAATAAAAATAAACATTACTATTAGTTGACCACTCTATCGAGGGTGCAATATTGCCCAAATTGGACTTGGGCCAATTTGACTCAATTAAGAATGCTATAGGGCTACTTTTACTTCAACTTCCTTCTCTTAACTAAGTTTTAAAATGCGGAGGCATGACGTGAGGCGTTCCACTACCTAGAGGCATGAGGTGTGGCTTAAAACGCAAGAGGTGTAAGCATCCAGAACACAAGGAGGTGTAATCCTCCTTAAAGAGGAGGGGGGTTAGGAGGAGGAAGGGGAAGGGGGATCTCGCTTTTTTATTTTTAGTAAAAATCTTTTATATTAAGAAGAAAAATATGCATAACATTAGTTGAAGGGGGGATACATGATCCTTCACAGAAAGTGATGGTGTTATGTAATTGAAACAGTTGGCCCCATGCATCTATATGATTTCCCACATTTCCAAAGATATGTAATGTCTTTGTCGCTAAGATAAAGGAAAATCTCATAGATGAATAATTGGAAATGGAATGTAGATAAAAGTCCTTTCTACGGTATACAATATGAAATAATAATTAGCTCATAGACTAATATATATGTACAATTTGTCAGAAATGGCACATGGGATGTTGCCGGCGACGGTAGAGAGCTACTCTAGCTACCCTGGAAAACTAATCACATCTAAGCATAAATTCTTCAGTTGAACAGAGGTACTAAACAAAACTCAGTCTTGGTTCTGGTAGATTAGAAGTAGGAAGTTGAGGAGTCTTCGATGCTCTGCTTCAGTTCAGAGTCGAGAGAAAGGGAGTGATGAACAGTGGATTTTGGGTGGTCTGAAGAAGAAGAAGAATGAGAGAGAGAGAGAGAGAGAGGTGAGGTCAGTTATAGCTGGTTTTGGGTTCTATCAAAGAAGATGAATAGTGTGCTTCAATCGATTTTCAAAGGTGAGTTGTCGTCGTCGATTTTCTTTCAGTCGAAGAATATGCATAGTCCAAAAGTATAGGATTTGAATGGATTCTCGAGATTTTTGGCAAGGAAAGAGAGGGATCGAAATCGAGAAAGGAAGAAAAGATGACCTACCGCCGTTGCAACAAGACGACGAGGGGAATGGAATAAGATGAAAAGAAGAAGAAGAAGAAGACCATAAGAGGACGAGAGAAAGTGACAGAGACTAGTGAAGGGAGAGTTTTGTCGCTAAGTTGTCGCTGCAGTTACCTCTGTTCTTTACGAACGGGAAAGAAGGGTAACAGTCGATTAGTGATTTAGTGTCTTCCTTCGAATGCTTTGGATTAGGTTAAAAGAGAGTCTCTATTTTGATTTTATAATGGGGTGGGTCTATTTTGTAATTTCAAGGAAAATTATGGTGTTTTGGTAATTTTCGACAATTGGGTTAAACTGGGTTCTTAGTTCAATGATGGATGGTTTTGGGTAAAAAAAGTGGAGGGTTGAGATGGGTTTTGTTGGTTCGGCTGATATTTTGTTATCCTCTTGTCTGGATTGGGTATTAAGTCTTTAGTTAATGGGCCTATTTTTATTTAGTGTCTTATTTGACTGGGTGTTCCATCACTAATCAGGGGCATCCTGGTCCTTTTATGTAACTTTATGTACTGTTATTATATAAGTGAACAGGGCCAGCTAATGAATAGTGCCCATTTGAACATTTCTTCCTTTCTCCTCTTCTCTTCCTCTTCTTCTTCCTCTTCTTCTTCTCTGCTCACTTGACAGGTTCAGTTCGGCAAACATGGTATCAAAGCACTAAAACTCGTCTGGTTACAGCAGCTGCCTCGCATCTCTCTCACCTTTCTCTCTATCTTGGTACTGCAAAGAAACCCTAGGTCTGGTCGTAGAACCCAGCAAAACCTATATCCAGGGTTTCCCTTGGTTGTAGGGCCCAAGGGGAGTTAGTCAGAGTAGCTGATGCCCTAAGAGACACACACAGTAAGTTGTAGCCATTCGGCTAAGTGAGATCTATGTAGAATAGATCTAGAAGAAAGGAATGATCTCAGCAGTCCTAGAACAGTTCGTGGGTGAGGGTTCAGCCTGTGATAGCAATGGCTAGCATGTGGTAGAAGCCACAACAGCAAGGTCCAGGCTGCGGCAACAGTGGCTAAACACAACAGAAGGGTTTCAGTTCGGTGCTTCGGCAGTTTGGTGGTAGCTTGCAATAGCAGTAGTTAGAGCAGTACAGCAGAGTGGAACTTGGTATTTCAGCCCTGATACAGACCCTCCGGTCTGAGTTTACAGTGCTGCAAGCTCCGTAAGTCTGAAGTGGATTCATATAACTTGTGTGACAGTTTTTTGGTACTCTTTATCACATCTCGGGATCTTACCGGCTACTTGGACGGGCAGAAGAAAGAACCCAAAATAGAGAGTGCTGAATATGCTATTTGGAGAAGAGAGAATGCTACAGTCATGTCTTGGCTACTTGCTTCAATGACTCCAAGGGTAGCTAGGACCGTTCAACACTTCTCCATAGCTACCAAGATATGGGAAAAGGTGTCTAGGACCTATGAGTGTTGCAATATACTTTGCTACATTAGAAGGACTATGGGAAGAGCTGGATCACCACTTCATCATTGACTGAGAGAATGCTAGAGACAAGGAGAAACATGACAAACAAGTTGAAGAGGGTAGAGCATTCAAATTCTTGGCTGGCCTACATCCAATATATGAGAACATAAGGTCCCAAATTTTGGGAAGAGATGAGATGCCCGACTTACATCATGTCTACTACCTTGTGAGAAATGAAGAGGTAAGAAGAAAAGAGATGCAAGTTGATGCTCAAACTAAACTAGCTGAACAGTTTTTAGAACATTCAGCCCTAATTTCTACAAATCAAAGGGGGAACAAGTTCTCTGACAAGAGACACCTTAAGTGTACTCACTGTGGGGGAGAAAAGCATGTGAAAGAGACCTATTGGGTTCTCTATCCTCATCTGAAACCAGCTGCATTGAGGAAAGATAAGAAGCACCAGAAGGGTCAATCTGCAAGTGGGAACCTTGCAGCAAGTCACAGTGATGGAGGTTCCAAACACTCATCCACAGTTGCTTCCTCTTCCATGGAACAACTGATGAGGTAGAGGTACTTAGCCGGGCACTGGTCCGCCTAAGGACAAATTCCCTTGCCTCCACCTTCGTTGCCAGATCAGGTATTGTCTCTGCCTTTAGTGCAACTAGTTCCATTGATCCAGCCTCCTGGACTATTGATTCCGGTGCGACTGACCACATGACTCACATGTCTTCTTTATTTTCTTCCTATCATTTAATGTCTGGCCAAGACAAGATGAAGTTTGTTGATGGTTCCCTCTCTACCATATCTGGGAAAGGAGTGGTTGACCTAAGCAAAGACCTCTCACTCAAATCCGTCTTGCATGTTCCCAATCTCTCTTCAAACCTTTTATCTGTTTCAAAACTTACCAAGAACTTGAACTATAGCATAACCTTTTTTCCTACTCATTGTTTTTTTCAGGACAATTTGATGAAGAGAATGATTGGGAGCGGTCACGAGTGTGGATGCCTCTACTACCTTGATGCAGACATCTGTTCGGCCCTACAAACATCTACTACTAGTGGTCAATCTAATGTGGAGTCATTAACTAAGCTACACCCGTGGCATGCTAGGCTAGGTCATTTACAGTTTTCGTCATTGGAAATGTTGTTTCCGGAATTGTTCCAAGGTGTTTCAAGTCAAAAGTTAGTCTGTGAAGTCTGTCAATTATCAAAACAATATAGAACTGTGTATTCAACTTCTAGTAATGAAATTCAAGCACCTTGTGACTTAGTCCACTCTGATGTTTGGGGTCCTTCTCCCATTGTTCCTATTGATGGCTATCGATACTTTATCAGTTTTATTGATCACTATTCTCGACGCATCAGCCATCTTGTGCTAGTATCCCCCAATAGAATAGGGTTATTGAGTGCAAGAATAGACACTTATTAGAGACTGCACGAGCTTTACTATTTCAGCACAAGGTTCCAAAAGCCTATTGGTCTCAAGCAATCCTTACTGCATCATATCTGATAAATTGAATGCCATCTAAGGTCTTGGGGATGAAAACTCCATTTTTTGTTCTTTGCCCTCACCTTCCGGTTTTTTTCTCTTCCACCAAGGGTCTCAAGTGTTACGATCCAATCACCAAGAAAAAATATGACACAAAAGATGTGGTGTTCTTTGATTCTCAATCCTACTTTCAATCTTCCCTAGATCCTCTTCAGGGGGAGACTAGTGGGATGGAAGAGGACCCCCCTGTTGATCCTTTTATTCCCTCCTTCTTTATGCCCCTCTCTGCCTCGGATCTTCCATCCTCTCCTCTTGATCCTCCTAGTTGTAGTATCCCAGGTGAACCTAGTGAAGCTCCCATTGGCCCAGCTACTACTAGTGATGTTGCAAATGTTACTAAAGACTCCAGCATGGAGTAGAAAGACATCAGAATCACCTAAAATAAAAGGAAGAAGAGTCCTCCAACTCATGACAGCAACCAATTGGACTCAGATCAACCTATCTTAGTAACTCAAGGTAATCCTATCAATTTCTCTGACTTGGATCTTCTGATTGCCCTTCGTAAATCTACCCGTTCTTGTACTATCAAACACCCCATTGCTAATTTTGTGTCTTACTCACATTTGTCCCCTCGTTATTGTTCTTTTGTGTCTGCTCTCTTTTCTATGCATGTTCCTACTAGGTACTCAGAGGCAGTGTCTGTGATGGGTTGTCGAAGCCCTCAAAATTAGTACTAGTCCCACAACAAAATATTTGTAGTAAAAGTGGTACTAGGTCGAATCCCAAAGGGAGCTTAACAATAATCTCTCAGCCGAATGAATAATAAAATTCAGTGCGAAAATTAAATAACTAAAATTAAAAGAACAAGAAAGCAATAGCAAATTCAACTTAAAAGAAGTAATCAGTCTTACCGAATTCTGCTTCAAGGGTTCGGTTTAGTCAATTGGCCATCGATCATAGGTAGACTTCGGTGGTCTTGCAATTCAAGCATTTAACCTTAGATTTATTAGGATAGCCATAATAAACATTGTGTTTTCCTAAATCAGTTGACCAAACCCAGCATTCGATCAACACTTATCACTAATCGACTGGATACGATAGCGTTCCATATCAACTAATGATAACATTAAGCTTTGTGAAAACAGTTAAACCAAAATAACAATAATTGAGATAGCTGCAACTATTGAATTCTGTTCCATCGATTCCCTTTAGGTTAAAACATGTCAATGCATTGGTCAAAGGCTGTCACGAACAATTGACCCAGAAAGATATTAACCTAATTGCTACTTGAACCACTATTCGTGACAATTACGGATCACCGAATCATGGATAGCAATAGGAAAATCAACATTAATTTAGTTTGTCAGACTAAATAACATTAATCATCCAATGAAAATATGCACAAGAATCAACGAATACTTGAATTAGAAAACAATAACTTAAATTAAATACAGAACCTCACAATGACTCAATCGAACCTCCCCCTTGAACCAAAAAAGAGAAGTTTAGCTGCTCATTATCTTTGAACTCTCCATGCTCTGCTTCTCAGTGGCCGAACTGCTCTCTTGGTAGCTTGAGTTGTTTCAATGATCTTTAGGATCTTGGATCGAGTGATGCTAGAGCTGGTCTGCCCCCCCTCTTTATATAGCCAAAGGAGAGGTCTGTTTTCCAACTCCTTCTAGGAGATCATCTTATCTTCAGGGAGTCTTGATCTTCTTTGAACTAATCATATCATATCTCTTATCTAATCCCAAACCTTCTTATCTTTATAGGATTACATTCAAATTTTAGATCTAATAAGAATCTCTCCCTCCTTGGAGGTTACATTCGAATTAGGACTCTAGGCTCTTGCATCTGAGTTGGGCTTCTCTAATAACTTGGGCTGCTTCCAGGTTCTTCTACGAGTTGGGCTTCATCTGTGAAATGGGCCTGGCTACAAACTTACTTCGACTTCGGGCCCGGTTTTGTACTTGATGCGGACCGAATCTGCAAAAACCCAAAACATAAAAGTTGCGGGCCTTCCTTTCATCTTTCTAATGATTCTTGAATCATTCAATTCAGAGTCCAGGATTGAGAGTTATTCCCAGATTAATGAATGTAGCCAAAACTATGCAAAATCACCCGATTTGCCCTGTTTTCTTCCAATTGCCTTCTTTATTGCCCTGAATTGAAATACAAGAGTAATGAGTCCATTTAAGTGTTAAAGTAATGTAAAGAGAAGAAAATTAGGGGATAAAAATAGGATTTTTTTTAGTCTCATCAGTCTGACCCAAAGTGGAAAGAGGCTAAGAATGAAGAAATGAAGGCCTTAATGAAAGCAGGGACTTGGGAATTAGTAGATCTACCAGAAGGGAAAGTCATTGTTGGATGCAAGTGAGTGTTCACTATGAAGTATAGGGAGGATGGGTCCTGATGTTGCACAATCTGGACACTCCTAACTGGCAGTCGACTGGCTCTTGACTAGCGACGGACGGTACCTGAGAAGAAGATGGTGAAGGATTCCCGGGGGACTTGCCCGATGGGAATACTCCGATGCTTAAGTTAGAATGCTGGAGAAAGAAATAAAGAGTTCAAAGAAGGCTAAGAGTGCAGGTCACGCTAGATCACTAAATGTTCAAGATTAGCTCGAGATAAAGTTCAAATATGTTCAAGATGTTCAAGAGATACGTTTTCCCCTTCGAACATGGGACTCTTAAATATGAGCGTTCTTGTCAAATCGGGCATAACCGCCACTGGACCTCTATCGCAGTCGTTATCTGCCAGGGCTACACAGGTGACTATTGCAGAGTACTACCCAATCGGATAAGTGACACGTCCCAAAAGGACAGACACGCAACCATCTGTCGAGAGATGTGGGTGCAGTCTATCGGGCTGGCAGGGACTGCGCCGCCAGTTAGGAGACGAGGTGCAGTCTGACGGGTACGGTCTTGTCAGATAGAAGCATCCTAAAAACATCACATCGCTTAGTAGCGAGCTGCCTTGTAGTTAGCTACCCTGTTGTGAGCTACCTTGCAGTGAGCTCCTAAGGGTACTTCGAGGAGATTCCTCTTGAAGTGGCCCTTGAGGCAGTTTTTCTGCCTAAGTATTGGAGCGAGCTTGTTATCTTAGCTCACGAGTTGGGATAGACTTGTTTTGGAGTATTCCCTTTTACTATGTTGGCGATCCTCGAGCTTGCACTGTAGCGAGTTCACCCTATGGCGAGTTGTGACATAGCAAGCTGTCCTGCGGGCTCGTTACTTAGTCGCGGTGAGGATATTGTGCTGAGTTGTTACTTGTGCTGAGTCAAGTCCACATGTCACCGTCTCAAGGGGTTGGGTCAAATCACCCTCCATCAATTGCCCCCCACTCCTCGGGCTCAGGGTGCTGCTACCTTAGAGTGAGGAGTTCATGAAGTGTGACGGGTGGATTTGACCTAAAGTTCAAACTTGATTGACTGATCGCATTAAATATGCACGCAAAAGTTAGGGGGTCTTTGGACCTTTTGAATGCCAAAAGACGTGTCGAAGTGGCTCTCGGTTCCGGAAGACGTGCAGCCGTCATTACCTTAATCATGGGAGATGTGCAACTAGTCACGTTTCATCTTCAGGAGGCATACGGTCAGCTTGACTATGAACCGTCAAATCCATCTTAATCTGAGACGTCGACTTGAGGGCACAGTGGATATAAATAAGTGGACCCCAGGCCTCACTTCTTTTACGCTAACTTGCCTTGCTTTCAGATTTTGAGGTTGCATCTTCATCCAGTTGCCCGAGCTCTTCTTCTGTTCACACCATCTTTTCAGTTCATTTCTTCCCTAGTGAGTCTTATCATTTTGCTAGTATGTTTGAGTATCCATACCACGTCTTTTCCTGGGGTGATGACCAAGATGACGCTCCCTCGAGCTTAGGGGGAGCTTGGGGGCAGGCCTCAGAAGACCAGGAAGCTTCTGGCGAGATTGCTTCTACCTCTCGGGGCAGGGAGCCAGATAGCTTTGGTCCCTCATCCATGTCGATGGAGAGACTTAGGACCTTGGTTCTCCAATTTAACCTCCCTAGAGACCTTGTCTATAGTCTCCCTTCTAGTGCTTATCCTTGGGAGCACGGTCCTAATGAGATAGTGATCTTCCAGGAGCAACTCATTGCTGGCCTCCATCTTCCTCTGCATCCTTTGATAGTGGAGGTTTTGAATCACTTCAACGTCACTATTGACCAGCTTCACCCCAACTCCATCCGAAATGTAGTTGGGACTATCTCTTTGTTTTATGAGTATTGTCTTCCCCTTTACCTTGGCATCCTCTCCACCCTTCTTTTCATTAATAATGCTTCCCCTGGAGCACCTCCAAAAAGGCATTCCTACTATTTTTCTCCCCGTCGCGGCTTCAAGCTCTTATACGAGCTATCGAACAGGATCCCGACCTGGAAGCGGGACTATTTTGTAGTCCACAACCCCGAAGGGTGGCCCTTTCCAACTCACTAGAGGGCCGCCATCCAGGATTCAGAGGTTGACTTGGATCCCAAAGTTTGGGAAACACTGCGGTCCTGGACAGCAGTTGGCTTTCATTGGTCAGACTACTTGATCGAGGAGAAGCTCGCGCAGGCCGGCCTGAGCCTAGGTAGGTTGCCTTTTAGGTCGCGTAGTGCCTTATAAATTTTTTTTTTTTTACTGGACTAATACCTTGTGATTTTTTGGCAGCCATCATGTCTGGTGTAAACGCATGTCGCATTCTGTCCAACAACCAGAAGGTGGCCACCTGAGGTTCCATTGGTCCCATTCGAGGGAGTTGCCACGGAAGGTGGCCTTGAAGAAGGCGAGCTCCCGGGGCAAGGGCAGTTCCCTCCGTTTGGGCCATCTCACCCCTTTCCCTTCCCGCAATTCCCTACCGGGAAATGGGAGGGTGTTAATGATTTCATCGTGGTTGCAAAAAAGAGCCGAAGGGTGGTTTGCCACGAGGAGGTCGCCCGCTGGGGAGAGATGGACCCCAAAGAGCTCGTCAGGAAGGCCTCCGCTCACTGCATGATGGTAAGTGCCCTTTCTCTTCCTTCTCTTTCGTTTCTCTCCTTTTCTCTTTTCTGACCTTAGTCTCTTTTTAGCAGGTGAACTCCGCCATCCGCGCCATGGCCCTCCAGACCAACATTCACTCCGGCGATGCTCGTGCTAAGAGGTCAATCGTGCAGAAGCCCCAGGGCGAGCTCGATCGGGTGTCAGAACCTGGTTTTAAATATCTTTCTTGGATGGTTGGGCCCTACTTTGTTTTTTTTGAACTCTTCCCGGGCTATTAAGACCAATTTTTTATTTACATAAATTAGTAATGGAATTTTTATCTATTTTTGCTAAGTAGGGTGTGCTCTTTACTTTCTGCCAAAGTGATTTTATCACTCGAGCTGTTAGAGCTACATACTCGAAGTAGGATTTTTCGGTAGTTGTTGCCCCGAGCTATCCCTTGATGCTTGAGGTATTTTTATAGTATACCCCGAAGTAGTTACCATGTATGCCCGAACTGTATGCTCACAGGTCATTCCTTGTTGTGTTTCAAACAGTATACCGAGACAAGCTACGCTTTACAGGGTTCACACTCAAGCTGCCTACGCCTCTGGTACTAATACTTAGCCTTTGCCAATGAAGCGGTTAGGTCCTTCACAGTGTCGAGATCTTAGTTAGCTCAGTGTTTTAGCCCTTAGGCTAAGGGGTGACATATAGTCCACCCTTGGAGTTCACCCATGCCATGGAGGCGACTGGGACTTATCGCACCGAGGCCTGCATTAGCCACCCCCGGTTCTTAGGTACGTCCCTTTCTTTGCAGTTTGAGCGACCTACTTGGCGGCAGGTGTCCGAGCTGCCTTACAGCTAGGAGCATCCAAATCACGTACTATCAGTTACCATATCCTTTCTAAAACCAGGGTCTTTATCAATGCTTGGGAAATCCAAAGGGACACCAAATTATGGGATAATCCACATGAGTTTATTCTAGAAAGATTTATCAATAACCCAATTGATTTTAATGACCAGGACTTACAACTTCTTCCTTTTGGGGTAGGGCGTAGGCGATGCCCCGACATGTCCTTTGGTTTGGCAACTCTGGAGCTAACTCTTTCCAACCTCTTGTATTGGTTTGGTCCCATCCTTACAAATGAGGAACTATAGACATGACTGAGGTTTTTGGACTTAATGTGTTTAGAAAAAATGCTCTTTATCTTCATCCCAAGCTTCACTTTTCTTAAACTACTAAAATTATCCCTATTCCCTACCATGTTTTTTGCATTTTGTTTGTGTTCAATTTAGAAGGTATTAGTATGAAAATAGGGTTTGGTTAAAGATAAATGTATCTCTATGTTGTGTTAAATTTCATTTAGCATAATCCTACAATATCATGGATTTTGCATAACAACTTATGGATGACAAGATCATCATGCCCAAAATTGAGATTTTTGGAGCACAGTGTCATAAGGATTTTGTCTACTTACAGAGTTACAATTGGAGGTCAAGATTCCCATACTCAAGAAAATTCAATGTTTGTAAACTAAAGAAAAAGATGAAGAAGATTCAACAAACAACACGTTCTCAATTGTTACTTGTTTGCTATAATAAACGGAATTTTCTGTGATGTTATATTTTGCCAAGAGGTTTTCAGATTTATTAGGGGTGTTCTATTCTATAACGTTAATTGTTTGTCTTGTTGTCGGTTCCAAAAACAAATCAAAACCATTTAGTTGGAAAATAGATTGTTTCTCAATAAAAAAACATGTTATTAATTTGTATGTGTTTTTTGTTTTTGTTTCCAACTTCAATAAAGAAAAGCAAAGTAGAAGAAAAAGAGAAAAAGAAAAAGAAGTGAAGAAAGAAAGCAAGGAGAGAAATAGAAGAGATGGAGAAGAAAAGAGGGAAGACAAGCAAGGAAAAATCTCACTCAACTCTCCTTACTATGACCCAACTTGTATTAACATTTTACTAAAGCCAAAAATGACAAGAATGCCCTTAGATAAGTTACAATAGATATAAGAGAGAAAAATAACAAGGAAAAGGCAAGAATGCCCCATCAACTATTTCTAACACTCCCCCTCAAGCTGAAGCATATATATCATAAAATTCCAGCTTGTTGAAATATAATTCATCCTTGAGCGACCCACACTTAAATATAGTAAAAATATCATCTACTTAGTCTTCTAATTTTACATAGGGAGTAACAATATCTCCACTTGTTACTTTCTCTCTCACAAAATGACAGTCAACTTCAATGTGTTTAATACTTTCATGAAACACTGGATTGGAGGCAATATGTGTTATGACTTGCCTCGTATTCAATTTAATGGCTTGACAAATTCTGATATTCATCTCTTAAAGAAAATGCTTCAACCAAACTAACTCATAGATAGCATGGACTATTGCCTCGTATTCAAGTTCAACACTACTCCTACCAATCACACTCTGCTTCTTGTTCTACCAAGTAACGAGATTTTCGCACAAGAAGGTACAATGTAGTAAACTTCATGTCCATTGGAGACCCTGTCCAATCTGCATTTGAATACCCTACTAGAGACATATCTCCTCCTTTCTTATACAAAATCCATCAACCAAGAGCACCATTTAAATACTTCAACACCCTCATAACACCACCCAATGAGCAATTGTTGGATTCTGCATGAATTGATTGAGGACTCCAACACTAAAGGAGATGTCAGGCCTAATGATAGATAGGTCAACTTATTCACCACTCTCCAACACCTTGCAAGGTCTTCTAATGGCTCCCCCTAATTATCAGTCATCTTCACATTGGGATCCATAGGAGTTTTAATTGGCTTGGATCCTAACAATCTAGTTTCGTCCAACATATCCAAAACATACTTTCATTGGGACAAAGAGATTCCACACTTCTGTCGAGCTACTCAATTCCAAGAAAGTACTTCAAGGTTCCTAGATCTTTAGTTTGAAAGTATTGTTGTAGGAACTAGTTCAACACATTAATTTCATGTGCATCATTGGTAGTGAGAATAATATCATCAACATACAGTGCTAGAGTGATTTTCCCAAATGAAGAGTCCCTACAAAACACAAAATGATCAACAATGCATTGTTTCAAGCCAAAATCTTGCACCACACAACCTGACTCCCCCTAAGCAACATACCTAGAAGGTTGCTCCATATACATCTCCTCTTAAAGATCACCATAGAGAAAAGCATTTTTAGCATCAAGCTAAAATAGGGGCTAATCGAAGTAAGCAAGTAAGGAGATGAGAATTCGTACAAAACCTATTTTAACCACTAAAGAGAAGGCTTCTAAATAGTCGACACCATGGGTCTAAGTATACCCCTTAGCAACAAGTTGAGCTTTGAACCGCTTAATACCGTCATCTTGATGATGTTTAACTATATAGGCCCATCAACAACCAACAGCCCACTTCCCATGTGGTAAGGAAGTGAGGTCCCAAGTATTATTGGATTAAAGAGAATGAAATACTTCATCCATCACCTTCTTCCAGTCAAGATATGAGAGGGATTCCTGTAGATAACATAGTAGGGAAACAAATAATAAAAGGGAAATGAACCAGCATTGATGTGAAGGAAATAAGTGAGCAAAGGAAACCTACCAAGAAAGAAGGAGATATGTGCAAGCACGCTTACCCTTATGAAGAGAAATAGGGAGATCAAGACCTGAGGCTGGTGCCTGGTGGATCTATCAATGGAAAAGACTTTGGTGGCAAGTCAAAAGTCAAAGTTGGATCAACTACTAGTAATAATCTTAGTTGTTGATAATGCCTGGAGTACACTTTGTGAATAGGCCTGTAAATGGATCAAATTCGAATTGAATCAGGCTAGATTCGAATTTGAAACTGATTATAAATACTAATATTTGAATTCGGTTCAATATCCAACGGATATCAAATATTTCAATTCGAATTCAATTTTGATTATTAAATCGAATATTCAATTCAACTCGAATTCGACCGATTGAATTTTTGAATATGAATTCAAATAGATTCGAATCCGATTTGATTAATTGTTTTATAATAGACAAATTTTGAAATTTAACTGATTCTAAACTTATAATTTTCCTCTAATACATGATTCTAGTTTTCTTGTTTATTTATAATTAAACCCCACAAAATTTGCATGATTCTAGTTTTCTTGTTTATTTATAATTAAACCCTACAAATTTTGGGAAAATGGATATTATCTAAATGGTTCTAGTTTTCTAGTTATATTGAAGGTAATAGAACATAAGCCATATGACCACAAAGCTGATGGGAGCTATTAACAAGAAAGGTAGTCATAAGTAATTTATTTTTATAATTGAAATGGGTTCTTTGGTTTAACTTTTATTTTTTTCTTCTTTTTTTTTTGGGGGGGGGGGGGGGTTATTCCATTTAATCTTTCTATCATAATGATGGAATAAACCTATAAACACTAATTTTCAAAGTACAACAAAGTTAAGAGATAGAAAATCTATGCAAATATTATATATATAAGCATTCCACATTAGATTTAACATAGATTCACATGTCCACCAAGTTGAAGAATAAAAAAATATGGCATTGATGTCTTATGTTTCATACAACACAAAATTGATACTGGAATAACCCAATTTCCAGATTAGTAAATGATTTTAGAATAAAAACCATGAAAAGGAGAGTAACTGTCCTACCTTTTTGTGGCTTGCTTCATCTATTGCATCTCTAACCAAGGTTGGACAAATCCTTGGTTATATATCTCTAACCAAGTCCCCAATGGGTGACAACTAACAAGATGAAAAAACAGCCAATTGAGATGGTTCTCATAATTTGCATCAAATCCAGTAATCCTAAAAGTCAAAGAGTGTTTTGGTCCAAGCTGACTACTCTGAAACAACAATAAAATAGCCTAGAAGGATATGAGGACTTGAAGTATTGGGGAAGGTCAAGGATATTTTTTGAATACAATGCTTCAATACAACATACTTTCATGAGTAAAATTACTTCAAAATATATCATAGTATCTAAATTAACCCTTTTCAACTTTTTCTGCTTGATGAAGATTTGTTGCAATTGTTCTTGATGTTTATGTCTTCTCCAATTATATATGTTCCTATGCCCTGCTAGGGGATGGAAATCTTGCAAAGTTGATCTATTTCCTTTTTCATTGCCTTTCAATCTTTTACATTCCTTAATCTGGTTAGAGTGGTGGTGAGAGGGGAATTAGGAAATAAAATTCATTGGATGCAATCTTCTAGAGGAGTTTAGATGCTTGGATAAGGATTTGAGTTATTGACATGGACACAAATATGATTCCCATTTCATAAGATCCCAAGCATGAATATATCTACATATATATATATATATTTGTAGAAACTCATTTTATATGTTGAATTTCTAACAAATGCAGATTTTAGTAGTATGATAAGTTAAAACTTCCCATTTATCTTAAATGTTATAAGTGTCCATGCCTTATCCTATGTTGTATCAGCTACATATCATGTTTGACACCGATGTACTAATCATGCACAAGTATCTGAATATGACAGAGGGGATCCATGGAGGCTGCTTCATGTTTTAGAGACTCTAGACGCTTGTCTTCTAGTTGTTTATTGGGGAATAAGACAAGAATGGTACTACATACACTCGGATATAACTTAATTTTAAATTTTACATCATAAATCCATCCTTCCAAGTTTACTCATTAAAAAGGATTAGGCATGTCCATATCAAGTGGCCTTTCTATAAGCGTATACACTTAAGCAACTCTCCATTGTTCATGGTAGCTATTGCGATTGCTTTCTTTTTCTTCTTTTTATTTTTCTTTATACAGTAGTAGTGACTTCTATGTCTACCTTTATGCTAATTGGGTTGGCTGGAGCTACAACTTGGATTAGGTGACAATGACATCAAAACAAACTAACCCAACCAGATAATAGAATGCTTTTTAGTTGTTTGTTCTACAACATTAGGTTGGGTTTCACATCAAGCTGATTTAAAATAAGATTGGTTAAAATTGAAGCCTTGGGTAATACAATGTAATATGAATCCATATATGTTGTGTTCACTCATTTCATTGTACTTGAAAAAATATGAAAAAATATAAATATGAGGACAGACTTGCACAATTGTTGAACTGTTGTACTAAACAAGGAAGCCGCAAGTTCAACTCCCATAAAATTCTGTCTTGAGTCTTAACCTTTTGGCTATTATCTTTTGGTATAATAGTATCCATGGGTGTAGCAAGATTGATGAGAGGACCAGCTATCTTTTCACATTGATAAATTTCAGTTTCTCTCATATTTTCTTTCAAAGAAAACACAAAACATAGATGAAGAGAACAAAACTAATAAAAACATAGAGGGATCAAATAGTTTTACACTATGCAATTTCAGACGCTTCTCATTTGTCAGTTTTTCGAAATCCAATGCAAGCTCCCTTGCTGAATCAAGAAAGGACATATAGTTAATACCATTAAAAGGGATAAACTAGTTTTACTTGCCTCAATGCAAGCTCCATTCCTGGAATGAAATAGGATTGTTAGGTGAGGATTGTTAGATGACACATCCCATTCCCTCACTTGCCTATCACCCAAGGCTGCATTTGAATTGGATTCTCATATGTTGAGCCAAACTCAATAAAAATATGTCAGAAATCAGCAAAACAATGGGCCAAAAATAAAGCTTGCATTTGCATTGGATTCTCACTTGTTTTCCCTCAACTTCAAACCAAAAGCCTACAAAAATTGAAACCTAATTAATAAAACTCCTTTGAAACTATAAGTATTACATGTTCATTGCTTCCCTTATTAATCAAAGCATGAACTATTCAATACTTCAACAACCATAATCAATTAAAGAGAATGAGAAACATAAGTTGTTTGATTACTTTAGATTATAGTCTAAACCATATTAATCAAAGTAGCAAAACTAAAGACTCACATAGCCACACTAAGTGTCAACTCAACAAAACCAAGAAGAAAAAAAAAAAAAGCAACCTAGCATATATCAAAATTAGTCCCAGATAGTTTAAAATAACAATTTTATCCATACAACTATCATATAAAAAAAAAAAACTATAAAAGATACTTCAAGGCTTCAGGTCTCTAAGGAAAATGACCAAAGTTTAAGCTAATGAGCTATCCTTCATGCAAATGACCAATTAACTTGTTCAAGGCTCCAAACTATCCTTCATACTCCCACATAACCATAAACCCTATGCAAATTATACCTCACAAATGCCAACTTGTATCTTAAATATTTCATCCCAATATTTCTTGAACTTTCACAACATTTTCCTAGCCATTGCTTGAATATAATCATACTTGCTCAATAATCACTCATCAATTTACACACGAATCTCACAAATATCGGGAAAAACAAGTTGGATGTTGGATATGTAGTCCCTGAAAAATGCATTAATTGCCTCATAAAAATATTTCAATCATTTACAAACAACTTGACCAATATCCCACTCAAGTGCAGTTTTGAGCATATCATAGGTTGTATTCCATCTTGTGAGGCAATCTAAAACCAACTCCTTTTTACTACGAATCTTTAATTGACTTTTTGCCATTTCAAATTTCAAATTTCTTTGGCTTGAAGCTTATGGATATTTGATTGATTCTCTGATTTTTCCCATCAAGTGCCTAACAACATCTAACCCTTCTTGCACAATGAGGTCCAAAACATGTGTTGTGCAATGCACATGGAACAATTCCCCTGACAAAAGAAGTTTACCCTGCCCAGAAAGCCATTCTTTCATGTTTCTAATTACAACATCATCCATAAAAGCATTATCAATAGTGAAAGCCATCACTTTACTATCAAGGTTGCAATGCAAAATAAGATCTTTGATGACTCTAGTAAGGTTTATAGCACCATGCTTCTCTCTAACAACTCGAAAACCTATAATCTTCTTTCTCAAATGCCATTTATCATCAATGTAATGTGCAGTTAAACAACAATATCCAAAATTTTTCCTTGATGTCCATATATCAATAGTGAGACTAACCCGAGAATCAAGCCTATCAAGAATTCTATAAAGCTTCTCTTTCTCATCCTAATAGATTTTCATGCAATCATTCCTAATTATATTGTTGAAACCATTTTAAACATGGAATTAAGACTAATAGTCCAAATCTCAAGAAACTCATGCTTTGCTATGCTAAATGGTTGGTTATGTTTGATTAGGTATCTTGTAAAGTCATATCTACTCTTTATGGGATCATATCTCCATCCCTCTAATCTACGGGTTGACTCACTTACATTTGTAGAAATTATCAACATTTGTTGTCTAATTTCTCTTTGTCCTTTTGGTAATCTTTGTGGACATCTTGAGACATGATTAGCTAGATGAGTGGTCCCATTAGTGCTTATTGCATTAAAATCTTGTTTGCAATAATTGCAAACAACCCTATCCTCGTTTTTCACATTAAGAATTATGTCATAATGCTTCCACACTTTAGAAATTCTTTTTCTTTTTCTAAGGACCAATGGGGGCAATGAAGCACTAGGACCATTCACATTTTCACTATTGGCATTAGGTCCAGTGCTAGATTGAGAAGGATTAACCGATCTAGACATATTTAATATTTTCTTCAAAAGTAAAAAATGGAATATAAATAAAGATTACACAAAATACAATTTAGAAAATATTAAAAGTTTAAAACTAGCAAGGTAAATGGATAATCATAAAATAAAATTACTAAAAAATGAGAAACAATAAATATTCACATTATGATGTAGGAATTAGGACAAAAAATTTTCTATATGAATAAACCAATAAATCATTATCTACATCACTGTCAAGATTCAAAAATCTGCAATCTATTCTATCTCATTAGAATAGAAAAATGAATAAACCAATTCCTAAATCTATAATCTATTCTATCTCATTTAGTTTGAAAAATCTATCTCATAACTGAAAACCAAAAAACCAATAAATCATTAGCTAAATCACTATCAGAAATTTGTAATTTATTCTATCTCATTAGAAATTTAGCATAGGAAAAGGAGATGAAAAATCTAGCTCATAAAACAATAAACCAATAAACATTCAATTCACAATCTATAATCTATGAAAATCAAATTACCTTGAGAAAAGAGGTAAGGGATTGACGATGACAGTCGTGGGTTCCCAACGGTGGGCCAAGTGTGAGTATGTGATGGAGGCAGTCGTGGGATCTTGGCAGTGCGAATGTGATGGTAGTGACTAGTGAGCAGTGTTTGGCCGGTGATGCTGGACTGTTGCAACACAAGGCTGATGATGTTGTACGGTTGAGGGCCTTAAGGCATTGAGCTTGATCTTGAGCAACGGCGAAGGAGACGGTAGTGGTCGGTGACCAATGCTTGACCGTTATCACTGATGTTGCCGTCAATGATGGTGGTTGCTTGGGCGGCGGGTCATTGTCTCATTGAGAGAAGAGAGATAGAGGAAAGATGAGAGGTGACTAGACGGAGCAGCAGAGGGTGAGGGGCAATGACCGGTGATGGTGGTTGCTCGAGCGGCGTCTGACGATAGCAAAGGGAGTGACGGAGGGTTAGGAACTTAGGGTTTAGGGTTTGAAACTTGATGCTAATGGAGAGTGGAGACTAGAGAGAGGTAAGGTTCAACAAAAGACTTAAAACTTGATTTCGATTTTCAAACTCTTTTCTCATTTTCTTTTTTTTTTCCTTTTTTAACCTTTTTTAGTTATATATATATATATATATATATATAATTGGTTCGGATATTTATCGGATCGAATCAATGTATATCCGAATTCAATCTGATAATTTATTTAGTAAAAAAGTAATATTTGGATTTGATCGAATATCCGATTTGAATTATCTGAATTTGATTCGATTATACCGAATCTCAAATTTTTGAATACCGTTTATAGGCTTATTTATGAATAGATGGTTGAATAGGCTCCTCTACAATAGGCAAGGTAATAAAGACATCCCTAGAGTCAGAGGGAAGAGGAATAGAAGGAAAAGATTCACCTCTAGGGAAATAGGGTAAACTCTCAAAGTTAACATCTAAAGCAACAAAAGATTTTCATAGAAAATCATCGTAACACAAGTAGCATTTTTGAGTATGAGAGTAACTAAGAAAAACACATCTAATAGTTCTAGAGTCAAGTTTATCATGGCCTAGACCCAATTTGTGAAGAAAACACACACAACCAAACACACAAGGTGGAAGAGATAAAGGGAAAGTAGAAGGAAACATGATAGAGAAAAGTGACTTACCATCTATGACTGAAGAGGGCATACGGTTTATGAGAAAAGAAGGAAACATGATAGAGAAAAGTGACTTACCATCTTGTCAATCGCATGACAATTTTTTCTCTCAGCCACACCATTCTATTAAGGAGTATGTGAACAAGAGGACTAATGTATAATACTGTGAGAGTAAAAATAAAACTAGAAACTATTATGAAAGTATTCTTTGGAATTATTAGAATGTAACATTTTAATGCATACACCAAACTAATTTCTTATCTTAGCATGAAAAAAAAATAAAGATTAATTATGAGCACTCCTTTATTAAGTAAATCTATGTCATTCTTGAATAGTGTCATCAATAAATATTACAAAATGTCTATGTCATTATAAGATGGCACAAGACTAAGACCCTAAGCATTTGAGTCAACTAAACAAAAGGACTTAGGATTCTCTTATAATCTCTAGGAATAAAAGACACTCTATGATGTTTGCTTAACTGATATGACTTACAATCTTATTACGTTACAGTCTCCAAAGTTGGGACTTGCTTTTTCAAAACATGCAGAAAATGATGATCGAGGCAAGAATTCCATTGGTGTGGTGTAAGAGAGGAATGAATTGCCTTTTGAGGATCATGGTTATCTTGGTAGTACAATCCTCCAATTTCACAATCGCCACAAATCATCTTCCTCATCTTGAGATCCTAAAAGATACAATATGAAGGATAAAATGTTATTAAACAATGAAGGATTTGAGTAAGCTTACTTACAAACAAGAGACTAAAGGAAACTTGGAAACATGAAAAATGGAGCATAAAATAAGGTTAGAACCAATAGATACATCATCAATACCAATAATAGCAAAAGAAAAGCCATCAACTAAAGTAATAGTCTAGGATGTAAAAGGTGGTGACAAAGATGCAAATATATTTAAGGAGCCATCCTTGTGTTTTGAGGCTCCAAAATCAATTACTTAGGGTGAAGGTGTAGAACTAGAAACAATGCAAACAATACCTAACTTCACAAGTGTAGTAATGACAAAAGTAGAACTAAACTAGTAAAGATTTTCACACTCCTCATGTAAGATAGATATTGTATATTTATCCTTACCAACATTAGAAGTAAAAACATCTTAAGTCATACTAAGGCTCCCAAAGTCACTTTCTCATCCACAATATGAGCACTCACAAGATGAACCATGACCTTCGCTACTACAACCACCACCACCTCTTTCACCACTAGCCTCTCTACCACCTCCGCGTCCACCCTTTTGCCTACAACCAAAACCCCTCATACTACCTCCACCTCTGCCATGCATATTCCTACCAAGAAAACCTCCTTTGAAAATCACCATGGTTGATCTCTCTAAAGGTCTGGGATGATCACTCTCCTTATGTAGGAGAAAGCCTCAAACAATGATGGAAGATCAATGCTACCTAAGTTTTGGTCCTACATTAGATCAAATTTTGTTCTTAACCCAGATAAAAGCATTGCCACATATGGATGTTCTCTTTGTTTTGTTAAGTCTTCAAATCAGTAGATAGGGGTCGGTAAACATTAAGTTCATTCCTCAAGCTTTTTAAGGTAGCATAGTATTATTCAACACTTTTATCCCCTTGTTGAAGAGAAGAATAGTCTTGGTATAACTACTAAATTTTTGTGACATTGTCTTACTCAAAATACAATTGCTTGGCATGATCCCAAATCTCCTTATTTGTTCCCGAAAACATAGTTCACACTAATATAATTCTCCATACTATTCCAAAGAGATGTCATAATTTAGGCACTTTCTTGTACCCTTTTAATTCACTTTTCAATGGACCCTCCTTGATGTACTTCAACTTGTCTCTTGAAATGAGAGTTAACTCAATCGACTTGGCCCATGGAATATAATTAGTGCATTAAGTTTCACCATAGTTAATTGAGAAATCATGAGATCTAATTGCACAACTACTATAGGTTTAATGCTATTACTTGATAAAGCCATGAGTATGAGAAGAAATCATTGGTGTATCACTTAGGCTAACTATCAAACAGTTAGTACGCACCTACTGTAGCATACTTTTCCTCTAGGAAAAAATACTAAGAATCACCAACCTTCTATTTTAGAAACACTAGGAGAAGATCACACACTTACCACAACATTTTACCACACCATAAACCACCACAAAGTTACTATACATTAAGGGGCACTTACCTCACAACTTGAGACATCACAAGGTTTCCCTCTTTGAACTGCCGAATAAAGAGACTTTAGAAGAGCACCACAAACTCACACAACACTACAACTTGAGGTATTAAAGCCTCTTTTCCAAGGGGGCAATCAGTCCTCTTGATTCCTTTTCCTTTTCAACAAATAGAGAATGTTCTCTATTCCTAGGGAACAAAAAGTTGAGATGTGTACAATGGCACAAATAGTACAGTCAACCTCAAAGCTCTTACCATGTTCCAACTTCAATAAAGAAAAGTAAAGTGGAAGAAAAAGAGAAAAAAGAAGTAAAGGAAGAAGATAAGGAAAGAAAGAAAAGAGGAGAAAAAAGGGAAGACAAGAAAGTAAAATCTCATTCAACTCTCCTTATTGTTGACCCAACTTGTAGTAACATTTTACTAAATCTGAAATGATAACAATGCCCTTAGATAGCAGCAAATATAAGAGAGAAAAATAACAAAGAAAAAGATAAGAATGCCCTTGTCAACTAATTTTAATATTTCTAACAATTTTCAAAATTGAAACCATAAACATGATCTTGAATTTTTGGTTAATTATATAGGTTTTCCTACTTTTCCCTTCCCTTCCCTGCCTTTTCTTTCAAACCAAACACATCCTAAGGGAACCTATGATCCTATCTAATGCTTTGGCTTTTGCTCTTTGAACTTTTTTTGATACACTTTATCTCAAAAGTTTAATTTCCTAATTTCAACTACAAGTACTTCAAGTAACAAAGATGGATTAGCTTGTATGCTTTCCTTTATTGGTAGCTAACCAATTGTTGGTTTCCTCCCTATTAGTAGTCACACAGACACATGTATGCTTGTCACATAATGACTTCACTCTAACAACACCCCTTTGCAACACACATAACTGTAAACTAACAGTTCTCATTCTTCTTTCTAAATATCTACACATCCTCAATCACACAATAATGTCTCATTGCCATTTTGAATTCCTTAACATTGGAAAATTCCATCTTCAAGTAGAATCTTGCCTTTATAAAGTTGAAGTCAAAATCATTGGACCTTCTTCTACCATTTCACCTCCACTCATCACCAAAATTTATTGCACTCTCAGACTCACTTGTAGGTTCATACTTAGACAATATGTCACTATCAATGGACTGTACCCTTACTCCACTTCCAACTCCCCCCTCCCCACCTACATCCCTATTCCCTCCACCATTAACAAACTCTGTCCCGACTTTTTCTTTCCCTAACAAACTCTATCCCTATCTCCTCCCTCATGGTCACTATCATTATACTACTCATCTTCCTTTGGAAATTCATGTTCACTATAATCTCCTCCCCTCATTTCCTCGCCAATTCTTAGGCTTTTGGTATTAATATTCTTGGAATCTTCATAAGCTACATAAAAAGCAATCTCTCTCAAATCCTCATGACTTGATCATCACATCAACTTCATAAGATAAAGTGTCTATTTGCACTTATAACTCCCTTATTAGGATTTTGAAATTGACTGTAATAACACTCCCACAATTTATATTACACAACTGACACAAGTCATTGAGAATATCAAGTCTAGCATATATATATATATATATATATATATATATATATATATATATATATATTCTATTACTAACTACCTTATCCACATATCCCACATCACCATTTACATACTCAAGTGTCTCATTAGTCAACCCTCCACTAATCACCATAATTTACGAAAAATAGAAATCTTCTATTGTCATTGACCTCCCCATATAAAGTATTAGGAAAATTATAATTAGTCTTATTCTAACATAACTAGGTAAACACAATGTTATAAGAAAACTCACAAAATAAAATAGATTAATTTCTTTTAATAGAAAACCAAACAAAAAGCAATTATCTAGCAATTGATTTAGTCACCATTATTATTATTCTAGCTCAACTCATTAATATCCTTCTTTAAGTCACCATTAGAATTATTCTAGCTCAGATCATTAGTATTTCATATCACTATTTACATTGGGATTTTTAGACTAAGTATGTTTAAAGAAAATTTAATACTTTTAGCTACAACATAAGGATTCTTTTAGCCACTTAATTAAACACCAAGCTATAATGGCTGTGATTCAACTGGTGTGTTGTAGAGGGTTGTGGTTCATTTAATTAGTTTACAACTAGGTTTTTTGCAATATTCCAAATTTACTTAAAGTATTCATAACTATAAATGACACATGCCATTAAGTTAGTTTACGAAATGCCTAATCCTTGACCAAATGAATCCTACCCAACTTTAAATCGACCCCTCTCGACACCACCACTACCAAGTTTATTCCAATACAAATTTCTATTGTGGGGTCCCACGTATACATTTACAATTCATGTAAATCTAGTACAAACAAGCAAACAGTGATAAGAAAGAAATTTATATAGAATAATTGGTCTCCATAACAAAAAAAAAAGAACAACCAACAATAGTAAAAAAAAACAAGACCTTCAAAATCTCTACATACCTATCAACAGGTTAAACTATGGAACCAAGAACAGCCTAATCCTTTGAATCTCACTGAATAACACTATAAAACAAAATCAATGGTTCATATTATGGTTTTCTTGAAACAAATATTATTTATTTCAATTACCTAAAAGAAAAATGGGTTTTACTTCTATTACCTGATAGAAATATCTTAGCACCCAATTTTTCCTTAGTCCCTTTATCCTACCTCTTTGTACCCCTCCTTTTCTTCAAAACCTCAAAACTAGAAACATGAATTCCCCACTTTCAACACAATCTGCATGTCAAACACTTGGTCAAACCACATAACATCGATATACCTTTATTTTTCACAAAATCACTACCCCCCTTCAATGATCCCGAGATCAACAGGTCCCAAATGTGAAGGCCACTCCAACAAAGTGAAATCACACTTATATGTGAGTTTAGAAATCCATAATCCTAAGAATATAGTAAAGTCCATTATGCTACAAAAGATAACTCCAAGGAAGAAATATCGCACTTATGCATGAGTTCAAAGCACTTATGCACGAGTTCAAAGAATTGTGATTCCAAGATCAATGAAGCCCATTATGTTGCAAATTTCACTCCAATGAAGCGAGATATGTGAGCTTAGAGAACTATAATCTCTGTGTCTGAAAAGTCTAGTATGCTACAAAGATCACTCCAATAAAGTGAAATACTGAAATCACACTTATGAATAACTTAAGAGAACTACACTTGTGCCACAAAGTGCCCAAAACTTTCCCTCTCTAGTCTATTTGAAACCATAGTCTCTTGGTTGAGTGTCTTTTTTTGTGTTACTATTGTAGAATCAAGATACCAAAGTTGAAATGAAGGCCCATTTCTTCAAAAAAAAAAAAAGGTGGCAACTCCTTTTCTTAAGCTAACCATGGAATTCCCATAACTCACACTAGTAGTCCTATGAACTAGTTCCCCCTTTTGCAAAAATATTCATTCATGTTAAAAGAGTAGGGGGTGAGTACCTCATGCTTTGCAAGTTAATTCTAGACTCCCATCCAATTGGCTTGTACCTAGTCCTGAACCTCCCTTTATGTTCTTTAGCATTGATTGGACTAGCAATGCCTTGGTGATGTTTTCCTAAATCCATGCATGAAACATAACCAGTTGAATTCAACATTTTTACTATCATGACATCCACCAAACCATACATCACTGGTAACACCTCTTCCACCAGCATTTTGAAGTGGACCCTCTTGACTGCTACAAAAGCTTGTTTTCTCAAGTTGGTAGTATGCATTCCTAAATAAATTTTGGGGTCACCACAAATAGAGATGATCTCATCTTTGCTCATGAATTTGTCTTTTTGATGAATGAAGACAAGTTCTCCCAAGTAGCAAATTGAAGTTGGCTAGTGCATCAATCACGAAGAAGGTAACAGTGAAAGCAACCGGTCCTATAGTGAGTTCCAATGTGATTTCACCTTGGACCTTTGTCTCATTGTTGTCAAATGCTTTGACAACCACACTAGAGGGGGCTAAGTTATCACCCAAGCCTAGGTACTAAGTTATTTTGAGTGGGCGGACATTAAGCACTGCTCCATTGTAAATTAAACACAAAGGTCCCATTGCTTGATGCAATCTATTGTGATGTGTAAAGCCTTCATATGGTTGGTGCCCTCTTTAGGAAGATCCTAGTTGGTGTATGTGATATCTCTCATCAAGCCTAAGTTGGCTATAGTATTGGCCAGTTCTTTTGGGCTGATGTTGTCTTTCACATGTGCTTAACTCAAAAACTCCATGATTACTTTTTTGTGGATGGGGAATGACATGAGGAGTCCCCAAATGAAGATGTTGGCTAGGGTCTTTTTCAATTGTTGTACAACTTTATTCTCCTTGCTATATTGTGATGTTTAAAGCCTTTATATGGTTGGTTTCTTATTTGGGAAGATCCTAGTTGGTGAATGTGATATCTCTCATTAAGCCTAAGTTGGTTATGGTATTGGCTAGTTATTCTAGGCTAATGTTGTACTTCACATGTGCCTGACTCAAAAAACTCCATGATTACCTTTTTTGTGGCAAAGAATGACATGAGTCCCCAAATAAAAATGTTGGCTAGGGTCTTTTTCAATTATTTTACAACTTCATTCTCCTTACTTTTATAGGCTTTTCGGGACATGTTCTTTGCTAGAATGGGTTGCTCCTTTCGAGGTGCTCTTATGCTAAATTATCTACTCTTAGTTTAGGGTCTTAAAATGCCTTCCTCCTTAAGTCATGTGTGTTACCTTAATTAAGTTACTTGGCTTTTCCATACCAAAGCCAAGTAACTTAGATTGCTATTGGCTTAGATTGTTAGACTCATACCAAAGGATGATTGTTAGACTCATACCAAAGGATGAATAACTTAGATTGCTATTGGCTTCCTGCTTGGGTAGTTCATCTAGGGTGACAGGTGCAAGTGGCTTTTCCATCATATTCTCTAGGGTGTATTGGTACTAGAAAGGCAAAACATGATACTTTGGCTTCTAGAAGAGGTCTTACACATCCTAATCTATTTCACCTCATATATCAAGCTTTAGAGTAGGCATATACATTGGTTCATAATCATCATGTTTTGTTGCATCGAGATTTGATGAGTTCTTCTAAATTAACCACCCTAGGTTCATAAAAGAGTGCTTCATTACAATCATTTAGACTGTATTGACTACCTATTCCTTCGTGGGCTAATGAAACTAATGGGGTTCATTATTGGGCTAACTTGGACTATCATTACCTGATGCACAAACCTTTTTCCATCTCTCTAGATGGGTTGGATCCACTTGTGCCTTCTTCCCTACTTCTGATGTAATTTCTAGTATGAGGGTGATTTCCTAAATGGAACTTATGAGATTGATTGAATTAATGACTAGGTTTGATTCTTTGGCTCTAATAGTGCAAACTTGGTAATTGGGCAAGGGGTTGGTACTAATGCTAGTTGATTATTGAGTCACATTTCCTAGCATGACAATCTGGTTTCTATCTTTGAGGTCTTAAGTTTCATGTTGCATTGGGTTGGAACCTATGAATCTAACAACCTAGCACTTGATGATACTCACAATATGCACAAGCATTGTACCAATGAGGAAGCGGGTTTAGTGGCGACCTTGGTGGTAAGGGTTTTTAAGTAATCCCTTGTTAATTAAGCCTTGGAGAAACTGACTCATAAGTCTACCTAAGTCCATGAATACTCTCTTCGGATAGGGTTGATTTTTGGGCCTATATTGCACTTGTAGATTGTTTTGGTCTTGGAAAACCTGATTGGGCTTACTTGTGTAGGTTGTATTCTAAATGCCCTATTACCCTTGATATGTACCTAGTGATGTCATGTTTGGGGGTATCCCTAATGCAAGAATTGATGGTGAGGGTTGTTTAAAGACCACCTTTTGGGTTGGTTGTGTTGATGCAATTTGGTTTACCTTGTTTCCATAGGCTTCATTTCATTCCCTTGTGTCTTGATTAATAATACTAAGGGCGTTATATTTCCAATAGCCAAGGTATCCTTCACATAACATCCTACACATACTAAGGCATGGGGTGTGGAGCAATGTGTCATAGTCGGCCTACTCAAGTATATATTCTTTGGTTAGATTTTTCAAGATCATCATAACTTGGTCTCTTCAATCAATCTTTTAAGCACATAGGTTTTTTGTGCCTACATTTAGTTATAAATTTTGTGATTTTTTTTTTATCTTTGATTGACCACTTATATATGCCTTGATAACCAGATGCGAGCATTTTATGAATAATGATATACGAATGTGCTAACTAGATTTGGCCAAGTATTTATAGTGTTGGGGTTTATGTTCATTAACCAGTTTATAACATACCCCATTAAGCTTCTAGGGAACATTTGGACCAACAATTCATTTAAACATACATTCTTAGTTAATTGATGGTTGAGGAAAGCTTGGAGTATGGGGATGAGATTTGATCTAAATGGGTATTTTAAGGTTATAAGTTAAATGGTTACATTTGATTTGGTGGTTGCAGAGTTGGCACAGTTTAATCAGGGTTATTGGATTGGTATTAGGTAAATTTAATGGTATATTTTAAGGATTCAAGGTTGAGATTTAGGTTCTTGGGATCTTTTTTGTGTTTTGGAGATATTGGAATGTTTGATTAGGTGTTCGGGGATAAACAAGCTCCTCCTCTACCTGCCCATATATTCCTTTTTATACTCCATTAACTTCTCGTTCATGGTGAGATAAACTTCAACTTGTAATGCCCTTATCTCTCAACCCTTGCAAGCATCTTGAGAGTGACAAATCTCATCTTTGGCCTTAGTTAATTGTTCATTCAATCAGGAGACCTTGTCTTACAACTCAACATGGTAAGCCATTGCATGGCCTCTCTCCTCAAACACTTGGTGGACCTTAGCCTTTGCCTTCTTCAACATCTCCTCTAATGCCTAAATTTGATCGTATGGAGTGATTAATGACAAGAGGATCTATAAAGAGAGCATGTAAAATACAAAAGTTATCATATAGGGAAAAAGGTCGGGAAAGGAAAGAAAAGACAGGGAAACCAATACAAGGTTTGTAAAGGTTTCCCTACCTTTCCCTTCCTTTCCCTACACTTTCCTTCAATCCAAACATAGCACAAAAGTAGAAGATATACTCTCTTATCTTGGTTCCTTTCCTAGTGCCCATTGATCAAGGGACTATTCGGCTTGACAATTAAGGATTCGTTGTTCTCGAGCAGAGCTCAATCCTTGGCCAAATCCTAAGCAACCTTCTTGTTCAAAATGGAGTCCACCTCCTTCACCAATCATTTGGGGCAGTATAACAACCAATTCACAAGGGGCTTGTTATCTTGAGCTTTAACTAAACCAGAGGGAGGAGTGGGAGGAAGATTGCAATGGGATGTGCACTAGGGTGTGGCAACTAATCATCCTCGCCTTTGTCGGTGGCTCTCTTGGGCCATCACCTACTTCTTTTGAGGCATTTCTCCTATAGGCTCACTTGAAAGCCCTTTGCCTATGGTGGACTTCCTTTTCTATTCGCTGGCCTTAGCCTAGGCCTCGATTCCCTTCTTCTTGGATACCTCAATGGCAAACTCCTTACCTTTCATTCCCTTCGTCCTTCTTCTTGGTAGTCATGGCTATTCTTTTCCAATTAGCGGGATCCATATCTACACAAGTAAATACGATGTAGTCAATACTATTCACATTGTAAATAATAAAAAGGTCATTGAGAATGTGTCTCTATTGGGGTTAGCTGGACTAAGTCTGACTTACACTAAAGTTTCCTTAATAAGGAATTGGTCGGAGAAAGTCCTCTCACATTGGATGTGGATCAATAAGCACTTCTCCTTGGCACTAAGTGTTGGGCTAGACTTAAAAGTAAGGTTGGGTTTCCCTCACCTCATCCTCAAGGACTAACCCTTAGCAAAAGACACAAAGAAGTATTTACTCTTCTATGATGCATAGAAGATGGGGACCTATCCAAAATCTTCATCCTGGTCTTGAGTCATGAAGTACCACCACCCTTGGCTTGATAGGTGGGTCCTAAGGGAATAATAAGTTTAATATGAGTTGGACACCTCATTAGTGAGCGCTTGAGATTGCTCCAACCATAATCCTAATAGCATTGCGGGCCGATTGGTTGATAGTCATTCCATAGTGATTTAGGATCATGGGAATTAACAAATGCAAAGGCAAATAGAGCCTAGATTGTAGTTGATGTAGCACTCGAGTGGCTCCTGAGAGGTACCTGAAACTGAAGGAGAGAGGAAGAACTCTCGGGGGGTTTCCCGGTGGGAACGCTTCGATGCTTAAGTTAGTATCGTGTGTAAGAAGTTGAAGCAAAACGAAAGCTAAGAGTGCAGGTTGCGCTAGTGATTCAAGATACCTTGTTTCTCGAGGGTAAGTTCCTTATAACTGAATTCCATTGCTCCTAGCCTCCTGACTTCTAACAGGGCAGGTATAACCACCGCTGTCAGTTTGTCACAGCCACTACAGGCAGGGTTGACGTGGCACGCACGGGGCCGTCGTGTAGGGTACGTGTCTGTCAGGTGTGGGACGCCTTCCTAAAGGTGGCAGGCACGGCGAGGGAACATGCCTGCAATTCGTAGGTTTGTCAGGTACGGCGATCGGGCAGAAACCCATCCTATGGTACGCCGAGCTGCCCTCCTGCGGATTGCCCTGAGCTGGGCCTTCCCTTAAGTGACAGGCTGCCTGCAGCTGGTTGTGTTGAGCTAGCCAACCCGAGGTCTTTGTGCCTTGGGGCGTCCGAAGAAGAATCGGTGCATTCTCGCTTGGGGGTGATCCGAAGTCCATTGGGAAGAGCTCGGGTCTCGAAAGGGGTCAGGGTGCCCCAAGCTCGGAACCCCCGAAGTCTCTTGACCCTGGGAGGAGATGTGGGCGAGGTGGCACTTGGCGAGTAGTCTACCCGCCAAGCTGCCACGCTCAACTCGGTGGGACTTACCCACCGAGCTGTGCTCTTGTCCGTTGTGTTGTCATGCTGAGTCACTGTTTGAGTTAGGTCATTCCTACGTGTCCCTGAGCTACGAGGTCGGGCCAAATCACCCTCCATCAATTGCCCCCCACTCCCTACGCTGGTGGCGGTGACCCAGTGCGGGGAGGTCATCACGCGCCGGGTGGATTTGGTGTCGGTGTTTGTGTTGTGTCACCGTGCATTTCGTCCAGCTGTACCCATCTAGTGCCTGGCTCGATCAAAAAGAGATTCAGGTCACGTCCGGGTTACGTGCGAAATTCACGCAACTTGAACTTCGCGGACATAAAAAACATGCTTAATCATTTTCGCCTCGAAGAACCCGCGGTTGCGGCTATAAATAGGGGGTCCCTTGGCCATTTTCTTCACCACAAAGCCTTCATCATTAGCGTTTGAGCTCGCGCTAGAGGTTTCTTAGCTCAGGTCTTTCAGTTCGTCCTGTTCTTCCAGTCCGATTGCGTTTCTTTGGTGATTCCTCCCGAGCCTCCCTTTCCCTTCTAGTTTGGTTCTCTATTAGTCTGGTATGTCGTCTAGTGTAGGTACCTCGGCTCGGGACGTCCCCTCTGCTACCCAGCCATCCAAAGTACGGGTGGCTTTGGGTCATCTGGCGTCTACCTCCCACCGAGGTTGGGAGCCAGATCAGTTTGGGCCTTCCACAATGACCTCGGAGAGGCTTTAGGACCTCATACAGAGGTTCCGCCTCCCCAACGAGTATTTGTATAGTCTTCCCACCGATAAATTCCCATGGGAGCACGGTCCTAATGGGATCGTGATCTTCAGGGAGCAACTGGTAGCCGGGCTCAGTATCCCACTTCACCCTTTAATTGTTGAGGTGTTGGTACACTTTAACATTACCCTGGACCAACTCCACCCGAACTCCATACAGAATGTGGTGGGGTCCATTTCTCTTTGTACTGAACGTTCCCTTTCCATAGATTTAGACGTTCTTAGCATGGTCCTGGCTATAAAGAAGAGCGCTTCGGGCACTCTCCCCGGGCATAGGCGGTCTTACTACCTGTCCCCCTGCCTGGGTTTTAAACTTATGCACAAGCTCCTGAGCAAAGTCCTAGCTTGGAAGCGGGACTACTTCGTAGTCCGGAGTAGCACAGGGTGGCCCTTCCCCACCAATTGGAGGATAGTCGTTCAAGACCCTGGTGTCATCCTGGACGGGAAGACCAAGAAGGAGCTCCAGTCACTGGATAAGCTCGGGTTGCATTATAAAGACTTCACCTCTGAGGAGAAGCTCGTCCGCGCAGGCTTGATTTCGGGTAGGTTTTTCCCACTTTGGCTTTTCTGCTCATACATTTGTTTCGAGTTACTGATGTCGTATTTCACCGCAGGTCCTATGGAGGCAGAAAAGATAGACAACCAGAGACTCTTCCACCAGATGAAGAGGAAGAAACACGTGGTAAAGAAGGCGCGCGTTGAGTCCCTGCCAGCTCCAGCCGAGCCTCGACTCCCGTAGACCTCTACCTCGGGGCCTGAGGTGGCAGCCGTGCCCATCGTAGACTTGGAAGAGGAGGTTGTGCCCAAGGGGCCCGAGGTGATAGTGGAACTACCGTTAAGCCCACCGAGGCCACTGCCGAGCCTACCCAACTTGCTAGGGAAAGCACTCATCCTGCTGCCGCCGAGACCTCTGAGAGCTCCACTCGCGATGTGGAGATGATGGCTTCCAGCTCGGAGGATCAGAGGAGCCAATCCATCCTGAACCCCAAGTGCAGCCTAAAGAAGAGTACACTTGCTTCATACCCGGGGGAGGTCAGCGAGTGGGCCGAACTCACTCTTGGTCAGCTCAGCGCCCGAGCTGCTACTCATACAATGGTGGTGAGTTTCTCTTCTTTTTCTCTTCTTCTCTCCCCCCCTTTTTTTTACTAGTTTTCCGCGCCTTGACCCTCCAATCAGATCGGCACCTGAGGCGGGCTCTGGAGGCTGAGGAGTCATCTCGTGCAGCTCACACTGAGTTGAGGGCAGCTCGTTGTCAGGTTCACCGCTTGGAGAGTGATGCCTCGGCTCGAAAGATTTTCATCGAGACGTTGATGGCAAAGAAGGGGGAGCTGACCTGACACAAGGACAAGTTGAGAGCCGAGGTGAATGGCATTAAGGTCGGTCAGGAGGCCTTAGGGCTTGAAGTAAGCAGCTTCAAGGCTGAACGGGATGCCTTGAAGCTCGAGGTGTGAGGCCTCAAGGAGGCGAAGGGGAAGTTGGAGCATGAAGTGGGGTATCTCCAGGAGGACATAAGGTGATCTTGAGGAGGCCAAGACCCAAGCCATCATTGATTACGTCAACTCTTCGAGATTCGACGATGTGATGACGGAGGCCTACCGTAAGGGCTTCAAGCTTAGTCGGTGGCTAATTAGGCACCTCTACCCCGAGCTAGATACGAGCGCCATCACCACTTCGCGGATCACTGACAACATCGTGCATCAGTCAAAAGACGACCCCGATTCCAAGGATGAAGGTCCCGAAGATGGAGCGGAGGACACTGGTCCAGACACTGTCCCCGAGGGAGTCCCTGATAAAGGCAGCGAGCCCCCGAAGTAGTTTGCCCCTTATGTTTGTAACTTAATCTTTTCCTTTTCTAAACTATGAATGTATCATCCTGGGCCTTCGAGCTCGGGTCAAACTCTTGTACTTGAACTCTCTTTTTAATGAAATACAGTTTCTTTCGAGTATCTCTGAGTGCGAAAATATTTCTAAGTGTGAGTGGACTCCATGCCGGTCGATTTAATGTATGGGTTACCTGAGCTGTCAAGCCACTGAGTTGGCGGTAAGGGTGACCGAGTGAAGTTGTGTTACTTCGGGTTGCGCGGGTTACCGAGCTAAGTGAGTGCAGCAAGGGTATAGGCACCATAGTGTTCATACCCGAGCTGTCTTTCCCCTAAGGGTTAGAGATAACTAGGTTTCTGTCAGTTCGCTATGCCGAAGTGGCAGCTGGGGTTTTCTTATGGCCCTTAGGCTTAAGAAGGGATCCGTAGTTTGTTCTTAGGTTTCATCTAGGCCGAAGTGGTGACTGGAGTCTTCTTGTGGCCCTTAGGCTTAGGGAGGTACCCGTAGTCCGCTCCTAGATTTCACCCAGGCCAAAGTGGCGGCAGGGTCTTATGTGCCGAGGTCAGGTTAGCTCGGTATTCTGGCCTTTAGGCTTGGGGAGTGGCTCGTGGCCTACTCGATTCTTACAAATAGTATTGTCTTAGGTTGACAATATTCCATGCTCGAGGTATTTGTTTCCCTTCGAGGGTCTCGAGTTCGTATGTTCCTTCCCCGAGCACTCGTTTCACTCGGTAAGAACCTTCCCAGTTGGACCCGAGCTTGCCAGTGCTGGGCTCAAGTACCATAACTTTACGAAGGACCAGGTCACCAACGTGGAGGTTCCGCTTCTTGACCCTGGCGTTATAGTACCAAGCTACTCTCTACTAGTAGGCTGTGGTCCTAATGTACGCGAGGTCTCTTCGTCGAGTAGATCGAGGTTGGTATGTAGCTCATCTTCGTTTGTCTGATCACTGTATTCTTGTAGTCGTAGCGTAGGTACATCGATCTCTGCGGGGATCACTACTTCGGTGCCGTAGATGAGATTGAAGGGTGTTTCTCCCGTGGCGGTCTTCTCCGTGGTCCGGTAGGCCCATAGGACACTAGGTAGTTCATCTTCCCACAATCCTTTAGCTCGGTCCAATCGTGCCTTTAGTCCGCGGAGGATGGCTCTGTTGGTGACTTCTGCCTAACCGTTTGCTTGAGGGTGCGCGACTGAAGTAAAGTTCTGTTGGATCCCCATGTCTCGGCATCAATCTTGAAATTTGATGTCTTCGAACTATTTGCCATTGTCGGAAATCAATACCCAAGGTAGTTCGAAGCGGCACACGATGTTGTTCTAAAAGAAGTTTTGGACATTTCGGGCTGTGATCATCACGAGGGGCTCGACTTCTACCCACTTGGTAAAATAGTCCACCGCCACTACTAAGAACTTTCTTCCACCTGTTGCTGGCGGGAATGGCCCGAGTAGATCAATGCCCCACTGCGCGAAGAGCCACGGGTTGGTCAGATACTTGAGGTCGGCAGCGGGTTGGTGGTGAATATTGGCATATCTCTGGCATTTGTCACATTTTCTAACGAGCTCAATAGCGTATGCCATCATTGTTGGCCAATAGTACCCTTGTCGAAGTACCTTTTGGGCGAGGGCCCTGCCCCCTAAGTTCCCACCGCACAGACCCTCATGGATGTTGTGGAGTACGAGCTCGGCTTCGGTGGGTCGCAAGCAACGCAGATAGGGGAGCGTGTACGATCTTCTGTACAGCCGCTCGTCTATTATGACGTATTTGGCTGCCTGGCGCTGCACCCTTCTGGCTACATTGCGATCTGCAGGGAGGTTCCTGTGTAGCAAGAAGCTCGCGAGCGGGTCAATCCAGCTCGGCTCTTCTTGAACGACGGGAGCAACCTCCTCTGCCCCCTTGAGAATGCTAGGCCAAGACAGGTCCTCTATGTATACAGTTCTCATGGTGATGTCGCTAGTGCTGGCTAACTTGGATAGGGCGTCGGCCTCAATGTTCTCCGACCTAGGGATCTGTCTGATGAAGTGTGACTGGAAGTTGAGCAGGGCCTCTCTGACTTTGACTAAGTAGGCGATCATGGTTGGCTCACGAGCTTCATACTCGTCGGTGACCTAGTTGACCACGAGCTAGGAGTCGCTGCATACAACGATGTGCTTGGCTTTTACTTCTTTGGCTAGAGCTAGTCCAGCTATCAATGCCTTGTATTCTACTTCATTGTTGGATGCCTCAAACTCAAAGCGTAGTGCATACTCCAGTTTTATGCCGCTTGGTCCATGTAGAACTATTCTGGCACCGTTGCCATGTTGCTTCGAGGAGTCATCTACGTGAAGGATCCAGGACTCCTCATCCCAGTTCGTGGTTGGCCGAGCTAGGAGAGGTGCCACACTAGCTACTACTTCACAGGGTTCAGACTCGACCGATCCAGGAGCTTCGGGCTCACCTGAGGTGGGAGCCTCGCGCTCAACCGGACTGGGAACTTCGGAGCTAAATGTGCATTCGGCTATGAAATCTACTAAGGCTTGAGCCTTAATGGCAATTCACGGCTTGTACTGGAGGTCGTACTCGTTGTGCTCAATGGCCCACTTTGTCAACCAACCAGAGACCTCGGGCTTAAGCAATACTTGCCTCAAAGGTTTGTTAGTAAGGACAATAACAGTATGGCCTTGGAAGTATGGGTGGAGCTTCCGAGCTGCAATTATCAATGTGTATGCTAGCTTATCCATCTTGGGGTATCTCGTTTCTACTCCATGCAATACTTTACTAACATAATAGATGGGTCGTTGGACCTAGTCCACTTCCTTTATTAGTACCGAGCTGACCACTTCGTCGCTCGCCGAGAGGTACAATTCTAAAACGTCGCCCTCCTCGGGTCGGATTAAGATCAGCACAATAGCAAGGTAATTCTTGAGCTCGTCAAATGCGAGTTGACAGTCTCGGGTCCATTCGAACCATTTTCTCTTGATTACCTTAAAGAACTGTAGATAGCGGTCCGCCGATTTGGACATGAAGCGGCTCAGAGTGGCTATGTGGCCATTCAACCTTTGAACCTCCTTCAACTTACGGGGTGGTCTCATGTCTAAGATGGCCTTAACCTTATCCGGGTTGGCTTCAATACTGCGTCGGTTAACGATGTATCCCAGGAATTTACCTGAGGTCACACCAAACACACACTTGTTCGGATTTAATCTCATGTTAAACTTACGCAAAATTTCAAAAACAGAATGCAAGTCTTGTATTAATTCATGTGAGAATTGAATTTTGATGACCATGTCGTCTACATAGCATTCTACTTTTCTGCCGATTAACGGCGCAAACAATTTATTTACAAGTCTCTAAAAGGTTGCCCCTGTGTTTTTCAACCCGAAGGGCATAACCTTGTAACAGTAGAGGCCGAACTCTGTGATGAAGGCAGTCTTTTCTTCGTCTGCCGGGTTCATCTTGATTTGGTTATAGCTCGAATAGGTGTCCAAGAAATTGAGCAACTCATGCCCTGATGTCGCGTCCACCAGACGGTCGATTAGGGGGAGCGGGAAGCAGTCTTTCAGGCAATCCCAGTTCATGTTGGTGTAGTCGACGCACATGCGCCACTTGCCGTTGGCCTTCTTTACCAAGACGGGATTGGCTACCCAGCTCGGGTATTGGACTTCTCTTATAAAGTCCGCTGCGAGGAGCTTCTCAACTTCCTCGTCGACCGCTTTCCATCGTTCCGGGGCTAGGTTGCGTTTCTTCTGTCTAACAGGCCTAACTACAGGATCAGTGTTCAGCCTGTGAGTTATGAGTCCAGGGTTTATACCGGGCATTTCTGCTGTGGATCATGCAAAAATATTTAAATTTTGAAGTAAAAAACTTACCAGTTCAGATCGTAGGGGCTCCTGGATGGAAGCGCCGATCTGAAGCGTCTGAGCTGGGTCTGCTGTTGAGGTCGGGACTGTGACCGTTTCTTCTGTGGGTGCGACTTGCTCTTCACCTTTCTCCGTGGGTCGTTCCAGTTCGAGGTCATCGACCACCTTGGTTTTCCCCTTTAGGGCAGCAATGTAGCACTTTGCGGGATTCAAGTTGGTCGCCCCGCGCTACTCCCACACCGAAATCCGTTGGGATCTTCATAGCCAAGTGGTAAGTGGAGACCACCGCCCGTAGGACATGGGTGATCGATCGACTTATTATGGCATTGTAGGGAGAGGGGGTCGCTACCACCAGGAAGCTGTGTTCGAGTCTGACCACACAAGGCCATGTGCCGATCTCTACAGGTACTGTTATTTTCCCAAGGGGGCAGACTTCCTCTCCACTGAAGCCCACTAAAGGGGTGTTCGTAGGCCTCAGATCGCTTCTCCGCAACTAAAGCTGGTCAAATGCAGCCTTGAAGAGGATGTCGGCTGAGCTGCCTGAGTCCACGAGTACACGCCTGACCTCGAAGTTGTTGATCCTTAGCTTTATCATGAGTGCGTCATCATGAGGGTAGTGGACTCCTCGCGCATCGTCTTCTATGAAGAAAATTGGATCTCCCATCTTCAGCCGCTTTGGGGGGTTCTGCTCTTCCCGGGCGGCCTCACGAGCTTACGTTCGAGCTACTGTTGAGGTGCAACCCGCAACGATCGAACCTCCCACTATCATGTGGATGGTCCCCCGAACTGGCCTCTCCTCCGGATGTTGCCTCTGCGGTTGTTCGGTCGGCCTGCTGCTAGACTCCGGAGCATCTCTACCATGCTCACCTTGCCGACCTGTTCTATTACCATTATTATTATTATTATTATTATTATTATTATTATTATTATTATTATTATTATTATTATTATTATTATTTTGTACAAAATTTCTCAAATATCCGCGACAGATGAGCTCTTCTATCTCGTCGCAAAGGTTTTTACAGTTCTCGGTGTTGTGACCGTGGTCTTTGTGAAAACTGCAATACAAACTTATTTCTCTCATTGGGATTCCCCCTCAAACGGGGTGGCCACTTCACGTACGGGGTATAATCAACTCAGTCCGGTGTAGGAGCTCGGAACAATTGACCTGGCTTCGAACCCCGAGCTGTTTCCTTTTTTCTTCCGGTGTCCCCTTTACTGGAAGGCTCTTCTCTTTTTCTTTTTTCGGGTGCGCCCTCACCCTTCTAGTTGATCTCCTCTTCGGTGGCTATGAACTTATCTGCAAGTTTTAGAAACTCGGTTATGGTTGCAGGTTGGTTGAGACCATGTGCCACTTGAACTCTTTGTGATTCACGCCCTTCTTGGCCATTGCAAGACGTACAGCAGGATTCAGGCGCGATATCTGCATACAAGCATCGTTGAACCGCTTGATATAACTCCTGATGGACTCTCCCTCCCTTTGCACTACGTTGAAGATGCTTTCTTCAGTTCGCAGGTAGCGTTTGCTGGTGACGAAGTGGGACGTGAAAGCTTGCGCGAATTGCGCCCAACTTTTTATTGACCCAGGTGCCAAGTTCCGGTACCACATGCGGGCTGCTCCTCTAAAAGTAGTGGAGAAGGCCACGCACATGCATGACTCGTTGGCTCGCGCTAGGTGCATCTGTGACTGAAAGGCGTCTACATGATCATTCAGGTCGAACGACCCGTCATACTTATCAAGAGGGGGAGCTTGAAATCCTTGGGCATCGGGATTGCCAGGAGTTCAGAAGATAGGGTGGACGGAACTGAGAGAAGGGGAGCTTTGGCTTCGGCCGGGCTTACCTCTTCTTTGCCCAAGAACTCGGCGTTTGTGCTGCTCACTTCCGCGCTATCCAAAACAGTTTGCGCTGGGGGTAGCCCGGTCCGCTGGTGATGGCTACGGACAGAAGGGGCCTGCTTGGAGTCTGCCGCCAGGATTTCGAACTGATTCTCAAGGATCAGGGTTCCAAGCTTCGACTGTTGGGGTGACGTAGATCTATCGAGTCGGGGTCCTCCCGACCTGTCCGCCCGCAGCGAGATCGGGGTACCCGGTCTCTCCCGTCTGCTGTGGGGGGAGGCTTGGTTTTTTGGGAGATTTTGGGGGGCCTCTCCTCTGTCGGAGCGCTCGCTCTAGCGGTGAGACTTGGCCTGCTGCGAGACCCAGTGCTGAGGCTGGGGCTGAGGTTGTTGAAGCTGAGGCTGGGGCAGTTGAGGGAACTGCTGCTAATACTGGTGTAGGGAGACCTGGTGCAGTACGTGCTGTTGATAGAGCTGGAGCTGCTGGAACTGTTGCATTTGGGCCTGCATGGCCCTCATGCACTGCAGTAGGTCTTCCAGTTGGTTCGGGCTGGCTGCCAGGGGCACGGCCGAAGGTTCGGTGAACGTTGCTCCAACTGTAGCTGGAAGCGGGGCAGCGACAGGTGCCATTGTGAGAGGCACGCTTAAGCTGGGATTCCGTCTACTGAGAGGGGGACGGTGAACTGTCCAATGCAGACAGTAGGAAGCTGGGGTTGTTCCCTAGAGTTATCTATCTCCGTGCTTTGTCTGATATTGCTAGAGGAAGCCATGAATGTTGGATTGTTTCAAGGAAGAAGAAGGAACTGAAAAAGTTTAGAGAGAAAGGCTTTTTTAAACGTTTCCCACAAACGACGCCAAATGATGTAGCACAATCCGGTCACTCCTAGCTGGCGCTCGAGTGGCTCCTGAGAGGTACCTGGAACTGAAAGAGAGAGGAAGAACTCCTGGAGGGTTTCCCGGTGGGAACGCTCCGATGCTTAAGTTAGTATCGTGTGTAAGAAGCTGAAGGAAAATGAAAGCTAAGACTGCAGGTTGCGCTAGTGATTCAAGAAACCTTGTTCCTCGAGGGTAAGTTCCTTATAACTAAATTCCATTGCTCCTAGCCCCTTGACTTCTGATAGGGCAGGTATAACCGCCACTGTCAGTCTGTCGCAACCACTACAGGCAGGGCTGAGGTGGCACGCGCGGGGCCGTCGTGCAGGGTATGTGTCTGTCAGGTGTAGGACGCCTTCCTAAAGGTGGCAGGCGCGGCGAGGGGACATGCCTGTAATTTGCAGGTTTGTCAGGTATGGCGGTCGGGCAGAAACCCATCCTATGGTACGCCGAGCTGCTTGCAGCCGGTTGTGCTGAGCTAGCCGACCCGAGGTCTTTGTGCCTCGGGGTGTCCGAAGAAGAATCGGTGCGTTCTCGCTTGGGGGTGATCCAAAGTCCATTGGGAGGAGCTCGGGTCTTGAAAGGGGTCAGGGTGCCCCGAGCTCGGGACCCCGAAGTCTCTTGACCCCGGGGAGGAGATGCGGGCGAGGCGGTGCTTGGCGAGTAGTTTACCCGCCAAGCTGCCGCGCTCAACTCGGTGGGACTTCCCCACCGAGCTGTGCTCTCGTCCGTTGTGCTATTATGCTGAGTCATAGTTTGAGCTAGGTCACTCCTACGTGTCCCTGAGCTACGAGGTCGGGCCAAATCACCCTCCATCATTAGTGATGCTTGTGTACACAAATGTCCCCTTCGTTGGTTGTCCATGTCCTCTCATTGTCCTTGGGAACCCTGTTACAAAGTGATCCATAATTATATAATCCTGATGCAACTTCTCTACATCAGCGGAACTAAGGATGCATTCAAAGTTAAACCTCGTCCCCTTCTATGCAATGGGCACAACTGTAGCAAGAAGTGTTGTTGACTCCCTAACCACCTCTACTTATTTGAAAGCTGAACTAGAAGCCTCATCACACTTGGCCCTTGACTCCTTGCCTACCTTTATGACCTCAGCTGAATTAGAAACCTGAGCTATCCTAGACCTACTTTGCAAGACCTCAGCCCTGGATACCAAGTTGAGCTCTTAGTTTTTGACCCAGCCTTGTGAGAAGTGGACTAGGTAGCATGGGGGGGTATCCTAGTCAGTCAAAATCTAAATACATTATGAGAAGGATGAGGACTTATTGAAGACTAAAGAAAATGAAAACTTTGGAAAGTAAACAGTGAGGGCAAGTCGATGTGTGCTGGATGAGCACTCAAGTAACTCATAACAACAAATGGCAAGACTTTCGGCCTCTCAACCTTCCTTGTTATAGAAAATATTAATAACCAGGATCAATTTCATCCAACGACCACGACCACGACCACACCACCAAATTGGCTTCCTATACTGATGAGCACCATGTGGTGTGTGCCTCGAGAGTCAAAACGATGGCTTGTTAGTCACCATGGTTCCCAAGCTAGTGCTCCACCCCTGAACTTGACGATCCCGAATCATCACCTTTATCGATGAACAAATAGCATAGAACTTCATGCAAGAGTGATGAGGCCCACTTAGATGAACCTTAACTACTTCCTTCGCTTGAAGTCGAACTTAAGCCATACCAATGGCCCTCACCTCATCCTTGGCCTCAAAAGTGGGGGGCATGTGATATGGTTGTAATTGCCCATCTAGTCCTTGATGTACATGTGGCACACTTGAGGTCAAACTTGTCACTTTGCAGGTCTCGTGGGGCATCCCTAATATTTTGTCCCCGAACTTAATGGCGAGTTATTCTTGGAGATATTATGACCATGATTGAGCACTTATGCTCATTAGTGCTAGAGTAAAGCTGGGCCCACAGCACAACCAATAATAGGACTTGCCTATAAATAACAGCTAGGAGTCATAGGTAACTTTTCTACGCTCTCTAACCCTCTTTCTTCCTCTTGTGCTTGTCCTATGGTATTTACAGGAAATCTATGATGCAAAAAAGATATGATATGGAAAGAATTTTGATCAATCAAAATCCATCCATCAATTTTGATAAATAAAACCGATTCCAACTTCCATATCATATCATAACTAAACCCTAGTATTCATATTTATATTATAAATATAAAAACCAAAAAAATCAAAGAACCAAACCGCTTAAAAACCAAACCGATCAATCAATTTGGGTTCGGTTTCAGTTCACAATATTTCAAAAATCGAAAGAACCGGTTCGGGTTAAAAATTTGCCCACGGTTCGGCTAGACCATCAGCACCCCTACCGCCACTACAGCTTCGTCTGCGAGTATTCATTCCTTCGCCGGATTCATATTCGACCTATCATTCGATATCTGTCTTTTCTCTCGCGCACCCAAGCGAAGCTTGGTGATTCGATTCCAGCCTTGCACGAGAAAGTAACCAGCCCTGTGAAGAAACGCTAAACCTAACGATAAAAGCTATCCCCTTTCGAATTGAATTGCTGAGGTGATCGTTTGATCGATCGGGAAACATGGTGTTAGCACAGTTAGGGGGGAGCATCTCCCGTGCTCTCCAGCAGATGAGCAATGCGACCATCATTGACGAGAAGGTCCTTAATGAATGTCTGAACGAGATCACTCGAGCCCTTTTACAGTCCGATGTGCAGTTCAAGCTTGTCCGGGATATGCAAACCAATATAAAGAGGATCGTTAATCTCGACGACCTCGCCGCTGGACACAACAAGCGTAAGATAATTCAACAGGTAGGTTTGATTCGATATTTCTTATTTCGAAAGCAACTGTTTCTTCCTTATAATGTATCTGTAGGTCGAACGATTTGACATGATTGTGCGGTTTGCGAAAGACAACTTATTTCTTTTCGTTCAACATGGTGAAATTTGTTAATTAACATCGCAGAATTTAAGGAATTTGAGAAAAATGTGTTGCAAAGAAATATTTGTTATTATTTTGTTTGGTGTTTGATCATTTGACTAGAAAGGAAAAGTTATGTCTGGTTTCATCTGTTTCTATCACACAGCTTCTTATGTGAACGCATGGAGTTTAACATTAGACCTGTAGTTGGGTTTAATGTATCCCCCCAAGTTATTTTATGAACTTAAAAATATCCATGATACTTACAAACAATACTGGAGTCTGTTCCATTAAAAGGTATACCTCCTGCATTTCGCAATTCGGTTTAAATGTCTGGAAATAATATGACTAATGTAAATACATAAGAAATACTTATTGACGTTAGTTGAGACTGGAGAATTTGGCTTAACCGAATTCAATATTGGACCTGTAATGCCATCCGACTGTTACTTAGTCTTCAGTAACCAAATTCAATATTGGCAGTTTTCAATATATGGTAAGGAGAAGAGGACTAACTTATTTATCTCCATGGTAAAACTGAGGATTTCACTTTCAAATCAGCTTATGATCTTTCCTCTACTATAATTGCAGAATTGACAAAGCAAACAACCCAAAATGAGCCTGGTCTGAGTGCTGGGAGAACTCACGGTTCCCTTCAAGGGCAAGTATGGTCTTGAAGCCACACAATGTAGGGGTGGGGTGCGAGAGTAATTGGTTTGGGTTCAGTGTCCCCAATGCCAACTAATTCCAATGGATTGAATTAGTCCTTGAGAGAAAACAAAGGTGGGGAAGAGGAAGGTGGAGAATTTGAAAATCAATATTAGATAGAAGAACCTGAAGCTCCTAAGGAAGAGGCAGAGGATGCAGATTATGTTCTCTATGAACACTCTTATGGTCCTAGTTTTAGAAACCAACAACCCTTGATGCTCCAATGGATGACAATGAATTTTGTTTACGGCATAATATTTTTTCCACCAAGTGCACTATTGCTGATTACTGTGTCATACTTATTATAGACCCTAGAAAATGTGAGAATGCAATTACCCAAGAAGCTGTGACTAAGATCAAATTGAAGATGAAGCTACATCCTACATCCACGGCCTTTCAAATTGCAATATCGGATAAAGATCATGAAGTAGAAGTTAATAAACATTGCCTCGTGCCATTTTCTATTGGTGATGCATATAATAATACTTTATGGTGTGATACATGGGTTTCAAGATGCAAGGCAAGGTTAGCTGACAGGGGAGCGCCTTGTCTCCTAGTTGTCTAGATGATGGATTTTTTTTTTCAATAAAAACCATTAATCCTAGGGTAATTCCTTGGGTTCCATGGCAAGCAACAACCATCTTTCACTAGAAATTGTCTATGATCTTCATAAAAAAAACTGTAAACTTCATTGATAACATAGGAAATCAATGTATTTGTGAAAACAATGGAAGGTGATTCAAAAGTAGTTGTGGGCTGGTTGAAAAAAGGGGAAGGAATCATATGGAAGTTAAGGAATGAATTAAGGAGATTCAAGCAGATTTCTAAAGATATGATGATCCAAATAAGATGGATTAGGAGGTCTGCAAACAGTTTGGCTGTTGGTCTGGCAAAGCAAGGAACTCAAAGACACTCTATGTTCTGGGCAATTCTGTAAATAGTGAATAGTTTCTGGGTGGGCTTTGTTTTTGTACCCACAAATCTTTGTTGTACCTCTTTTTTAATCTAATGAATCAATTTTGTGTTGCTGATCAAAAAAAAAAAAAAAAAAGGGAAGAGGAAGAAAGAAAAGAAATTTCAGAAAATAGAGGAGCTGAGTCCCTATTTTGTCCTAGGAAAAGAAATAAAGAAAGGATGAAAATGATAATCAATAAATTTGTCAGGAAAAAAAAGAAATAACAATCAATATGTATGGATTGGGCAAAATTTTGAGTTATCCTTGCTTTCCAGTTCAGGTTTTGAACTTTTAGTGAGGTTCAAGACAGCATACATGTTGATTGAACCCTAACAAATAAGAAAATAATAAAAAGAAAACTAGTATTTTAACTTACAAACTGAATAAATTAGTTTAGTTATGTCTGTTTTATTAATATAATCCCAAAAAATTAAGAACATAAAAGTATATAATAGCGCTATGTACAAAATACCTTGGTGATTAAGTGAGGCAACCCTCCATGGGTGCCTTGTTGACTTGATGACTATGGTAGTTTCTTTGAATGCATGCCATCTTTTGCTTGTTAGATCTTGGGAGTTTGATAGAAAGATTAAGCATAGTGGTTGGAACAATAGTTATACTTTTAATAAGGATGGTAAAAAGTTAACCTTGATGCATTCTAAAGGTAAACAAGATTTTGAAAAGGGGAAGAATATGGTGTGTTGTTTCGAACCTGAATTTGAGCATGAGTTGGAAAAATAAGAGATGGTATTTTCTTGTTAGAAAAAGGGGATATTTTGGACCAGCAAGGTGGTGATTGCATTCTAAAACAAGTAGGGGCACTGGATGAATAAGTATGCCGGCTGATATAGCTTTTCAACAACGAGTGATTCCATTGACCGGTACAAAGGCATCTTGACTATGGAGGCCAGGGTAGCTATCGCATCGGCTAGGTGGTTCTTGTCTCTAGGCACATGGACGAAAACCACCTCACTAAACAATTGTCACCTGAATTGCCTTGTTTGTAGCATGCAATACCATATTATTCTTATACCTAGTTCAGCTCTTCTCAATGAGCTTTATTACAAGATGTCTCCAAAGGAGCAAGCTGATCTACATTACTGTAAACTTGTATTTAAAATTGGAGGTTGTGGGTTCATCTTTCTATAGAGAGGTATTATAGTGGAAAATATCATATGCTCAAGCCTAGGAAGACTGGTCCTTCTAAGATTCTAGCAAGAATAAATTACCATTTTTACAAAGTGAAGCTGCCACCAGATTTGCAAATCAGTGAAACTTTCAATGTGAACATCTTCAGTGATTGAAAAGGCATGCCTAGCTGCACAAGTGGGGCATATTTTGAAGTCTTGTGCCTTGCCTAGGCTTAGGTGCAGCCACTTTAGAAAAGAACGCACCTGGTGTGCCTTGCACCTCAGTCCAGGTACATGCCTTTGTTAAATCTGGGTTTTTGTACTTTTTTTTAAGCATGGTGGCTGGGCCGGAGGTAGAGCCCTTAGACCCTCAACCGAACCCCTTGATGCAAGACCAAATAAGTACATGCTAGGATTTTAAATTCCAAATCCCTACTTTATAAATTGGTTTTATAATTTATTTTTAGTTCTTATCTTTTAAAAATGTCTTGTATTTTGCTCACTCGTCCATGGTCTGAGAATCTCTTTTTTGCTAATATTGTTCATTTCATTCTTCCTAATACAAGACATTTATTTTATAGATAGGGAATTGAAACTAAATTATAAAACCAAATTTTCAGGTATTAAGGATAGGGGTGTAATCGAGTCGAGCTAAACTTTTTATTGGTTAAGCTCAAGTTTGAGTAACTAATCAAGCTTTCCCTGAACTTGATTAGAATCAAAGTCAAGCCCGAACTATTTGATTAGAGCTCAATTTGATTGCACCCCTAACTAAGAATTTAAGACCCTAGCATGGACTTATTTGGGCTTTCCTCAAGGGGCTTAGTAAAAGCGGCTTGTAGAATTAAAGTAATGCAATGGGAAAGTTATTGCTTTATCTTCAGGTTCTATTAGAATAGGCGATTCACTTAGAGCAGTGGTCTTGGTGGCAATGAAAAGTATACAAAAGGCAAAGGAGCTATACATTAGAAAGCTGATTATTGAAGGTGATCCAGAACTACTGATAAGTTGGCTGCAAAAGGAGGAAGTGAGTTTTGGAATTATGCTAATGAAAAAAGGAAGCTTAAATGGCTGTCCCAGGGCATGGAAATAAAATTGCAGTAGGTGAAAAGAAGTGCTAATCCCTTTGCTGATACACTTGCTAAGCAAGGGGTGGAAAGAGATGACTTGGTTTGGACATTGTTGTAATCCTGAAGTGTTTTTTTTTTTTTGTGTGTGTGTGGGGGGGGGATTAAGAGAGTTCACCTCTTCCTTTGTTTCTTATACCATCATGTATCTTTTTAATGTTCATTAATAAAGTTGTTTTCTGTTATTGATAAAAAAGCATTAAAGTAATGCAATTGGGAAAGAAATAAAGAGCTTGAAAATTTCATGTGCTTAAATTGTGAGTGCTTGAGTTTTGTATGTTTAACTTTAGTTTATATTTTCACTTTGTATATGCTTTATGTGTTATGTTTATGCTTTTTAATTTTTGATCAAATTGGCTTTTTAAAACATTTGCTTTAAATTTTTAAGTATGCAATTTTAAATAATAATTATATTATTTTTTTATTCTTCCCTTTTTTATTTTTTGCAATTTTGATTTTTTTTTTGTAAAATTTGCTCCTTGCTTCACAAAAGCATGCGCCTTGCCTTGTGCTTTTTCTTGTGCCTTGTCCTTTTTAAAACACTGAGCATCTTTCACCTTATTATAAGGAGTGTGACAATGAGAACTTTATGGAAAGTTCTTTTCAAGAGGGGATGAGTAAAGTAGATGTTCAAGACTGCTATCAGCCTTGAACCCAAGTAGATTTCAGGTTCGAAAATAGGAGAAAAGGTATAGAGGAGAGAGGAGAAAGAGTAGAGAGAGAGAGAGAGAGCAGTAGAACACAAGAATTGAAAGGAAGGACAAAATCTGAATGTTCTGCCGCCGCCACTTCTATTTAATATTTATAGGTTATGCCAGTTACATGAAAAGGACAAATCTGCCCTTGGTATTTACATAACAAATAAAACAATATAAAACTGAAATATAAATAACAACTGGAATAACAAATTGACCACTAGCTAGCCCTAGGATGACTAGAACACATTCTACCCTACGGACAGAGTGGGACCATAGCTGCGGGGCCCACATCAGTGTTCTCTACACTCCCCCTCAAGTTGGGAATAAATGTTTTATCATTCCCAACTTGGATAGATCCGCCTCTAGCTTCTTTCTCGATATGGCTTTAGTGAGGATATCTACTAGTTGCATACTGGATGTGATGTAAGGGAGACATACTTCTTGAGATGAGACCCTCTCTCGTACAAAATGTCAGTCAACTTCAATGTGTTTGGTTCTGTCATGCTACACTGGATTATGTGCTATATTAATAGCTACTTGGTTATCACAATACAACATCAAGGGCTTATCATACTCAATACCCAACTCTTCAAGTAGAGATCTCAGCCACTCCGTTAGCCATTGACCTGTATTCTGCTTCAGCACTAGATCGGGAGACAACACTTTGTTTCTTACTTCTCCAAGAGACAAGATTACCTCTCACAAGGGCACAATATCCTGAGGTAGACCTTCTGTCATCAACACTCCCAGTCCAATCGGCATCCATATAGACCTTTACCTTCATGTGGTTATTGTTCTTGAACAGTATACCCCTACCCGGGCATCTCTTCAAGTATGCTAATATTCTTTTTGCCGCAAGATGTGTGGTTCGAGGAGAATGCATGTATTGGCTGACAACACTAACAGCATAAGTAATATTTGGCCGAGTGAGGTAGAGATATAGAAGCATGTGGTTCTATTCAATGGATGTATCTGCAGGCTTGACACCTAACTTTTCAGTTTCTGCCAGTAGATCTAGGACATATTTCCTCTGAGAGATAAAGATCCCCTGTTTGGATCTAGCAACCTCAATACCCAAAAAATACCGAAGTGCACCAAGATCTCTCACCTCATATTCTTGATGAAGGAGCTGTTTAAGGGACTCAATCTCACGGCTATCATTCCCTGTCACCACAATATCATCAACATATACTACAAGTAGTGTCAAGGAGACTCTACCCTCTTGATGAATAGGGTATGATCTGACTGGGCCTGTACGTAACCGAACTTCACAAGGGCTAGTCTGAATCTATCAAACCAAGCCCTGGGTGACTGCTTCAAACCATACAAAGCCTTGTTAAGCCGGCAGACCTTCTTACCTGTTTTTGCATCATAGAATCCAGGAGGCAATTGCATGTAAACCTCTTCTTGCAGGTCTCCATTCAGAAAAGCATTTTTCACGTCCATTTGGTATAAAGGCCAAGTGTGACTTGCTGCAAGGGATAATAGGACTCGAATGGTGGTCATCTTGGCTACCGGGGCAAAGGTCTCCAAGTAATCTATACCATAAGTCTGGGTGAACCCTTTTGCAACTAACCGAGCTTTATACCTCTCAATGGATCCATCTGCATTGTGCTTCACGGTAAATACCCATCTGCAGCCAACTAGTTTCTTTCCTTTTTGCAGAGCAACTAGCTCCCATGTGTTATTTTTCAACAGGGCATCCATCTCAACTTGCATTGCATCTTTCCATTCCGGGACGGATAGGGCTTCTTGCACTGCTCTTGGAATAGGGACATTGGAAACGGAAGTAAGGTAGGACCTGTAGGTAAGAGATAGGCGATCATAGGATAAAAACTGGGAAATACAGTGGGCTGTAGATGTGGTACAGTGTTGTTTCCCTTTACGGACGGCAATCGGAAGGTCAAGGTCATCTGCAGGAGGTGAAATGGCAACAATAGAGGAAGTCTCTGTGGGCCCTGGGACTGTAATACCTGGACTTGGAGTTGCAGATGAGATTGGAGTTGGCATGGACTATTGATGACCGAGATCAACCTGCCTGCATCGCCTATGATAGACCCTCAACTCCTGATCTCTCGGACCACCCTCACCAATGCAACTCTCATCGCCCAATGGAATAGGTAAAAGAACAGCCCCACCTTCATTGTGCTCCCCCTGAAGAAAAGGACTCAAACCCCCACTCTCACTGCGCTCCCCCTGAAGAAAAGGACTCAAACCCCCACTCTCACTGCTCTCCCCCTGAGGAGAAACCCGAGGATAATAGGGTGTCTCCTCAAAGAAAGTGACATCCATGGAGACAAACTTCCTCCCTGAGATAGGATCATAGCAGCAATAACCCTTTTGAATTTGTGCATAACCAAGGAAAATGCATTTGGAGGCCTTGGGCTCAAACTTGGAGTGATGGGGTCCGAGAAGCTGAACAAAGCAGGTACAACCGAATGTTTCAAGGGGAATAGAAAACAACTCCTCATTTGGGTATAAAAGGGAAAAAGGAGATCTCATATCAAGAACCCGGGAAGGAACCCGATTAATAAGATATACCACCGTGAGGATAGCATCACCCCAGAAGCGAATAGGGACATTGGAGGTAAACATAAGACTTTTAGCCACCTCCAAGATGTGCCTATTCTTCCTTTCTGCAACCCCATTCTACTGAGGTGTATGAGGGCAAGTGCTCTGATGGATAACCCCATGATTAAGAAGGTAAGATGCCAATGGTTTAGCAAAGTATTCCTTTGCATAATCGAACCTAAGAACTTTGATCTTGGCATCAAATTGGGTTATGATCATTTGGTGAAAGTTTTGGGTCAGGGCAGGAACCTCATCTCGTGAACGCATGAGATAAACCCAGGAAAAACGGGTATGGTCATCAACAAATAACAAGAAATATCTGTACCCACCCATGGAAGGGATGTGATAGGGCCCCCAAACATCAGTATGCACAATATCAAAAGAATTATTACTCCTGAGGAAGGAGAAAGAAAAGGAGTAAGAGAAAACACCTAGGGTGAGAGGGTGAGAGGGTGAAGCAAAGAGAGGGTTGGTGAGAGGGTGAGAGGGTGAGGAACTGAGTTTCATTTTCATCTGTTGCCATTGTTTGAGATGGTGAGAGGGTGAGAGGGTGAAGCAAAGAGAGGGTTGGTGAGAGGGTGAGGAACTGAGATGGGAGAATTTGTGGAGGTTGGCCGTTGGAAAAAAGCTTTGAAGGTTGAATCTAAGGAGCTCCTATTTGAGGAATTGAGATTAAATGGTCAGCTGAGCTTGAAAATCAGGGAAGCAAAGAGAGGGATGGTGCTGTTAGAAGGTTTGGGGGTAATTGAAGGGCTCAAGGAGTTTGTGGAAGGTGCAAGTAACAAAGGCAAGCAAAATAGTTGGAAAGAGCTTCTCTCAGAAATTGGAAGAAGGTTTGTTGTAGAATGTAAGAGAAACCTTAAAGACTATTTTATTTCCTTGACAGAATTTTTTGGCAAGGGTAGAAAACAGATGATCTGCTTCCCAGAAGGAAGGAAGAGTCAGGGCTGGAAGGCAGTTCATGGCGCCTTATGTGAACTATTGCAACGCTTGAGTGCTAAAAGAGAAGCAATAGTAAAAAGGAAGATAAGCAGTTCTAGTAGTATGGTGAACAATATCAAGCAAGAGACTCTTTTAGTGATAGCTGGGGCAGGTAAATACAGAATGGGAGTAAACATACAGAGAGGTGATTGGGAAAGTAAACTGATAGTTAAAGCTTCAGCTCTCATTCTTGATTGGAGGAAAGTTGCAGATCTGTTAACAACAAGGTTAAAGTTGAAGAGCACATTTATTTTAACACCTTTTGAGAAGGACAAGGCTTTGTTGGGTCTGCTTGAGAACAGAGTAGAAGTTGAGGCTTTAAATATCCAAGCTAAACTTGGAAAATTCACAGTATCAAGATGGTGTCCGGGATCAAACCCCAAAGATTTCTTTGTTGAAGATGGAGTAATGGTGCGTCTCTTAGGTCTTCCCTTTCACTTGTGGAAGCAAGAAACTGTTGAAGCCATTGCTTTGATGTGCGGAGGATCACTAGGAGGTGCCTTTTGTGGAGACCTGTGTTCAACTTCCATTTTATTGAATGGAGTAAAACCTGAGGAGATTCCTCGGAAGATAGAGGTGCTAGTTGAAGGGCATTTCTACTCAGTGTGGCTGGCTTCATCCACTGAATTGGTGCTCTGGAAAGAGGCTCGTAGGGAGGGAGATGAGAAGGTTGAAGAAGAAGAGCTGCGTGGCAAGAAAGGGTTGGAGATTTCAAACAAGAAAAGCACTTTCACTAAAATGGAAAAACAAATGCTGGAGAAACAAAAGGGTAGCATTCAGGGGGTGGGATTTTCGCGTGTGGAAGCAGTGAACAGTCTGGAGAGTGGCAAGTCCTTTGCACAGGTGGTAATCGGCACCAATTTGACTTGTTTGAACAAGGAAAAGGGGTTGGTCCAAGGAAGAACCGAACCAAGACCTATTAAAACCAAACCGAGCCCGGGGTTGGACGCGTATGACCTTCTTAAAAGTCACGTGAGCTTGCGGGTGTTTAAGAATGGGTCAAAGCAAAAGCCCATGTGGACTGCTAGTGGTTTTTTTAAAGGCCCAAACAGGTTAGCGGGCCCGACTCAGCTTGTTAAAAAGGCACGTGAGCCTTTAATGAAACACGTGACTAGGGTTTCGACTAAGATAGACAACGGTTACGGTTTATCATCGTCCCCAGTTGCGAGGCAAAGGGGGGAATGCGCGCAGCGCCGGAAACCAGAAAAGAAGCGGGCTTTACAGTGGGTCTCTTGACGAAGTCTGAAGGAGCTTATCCCCTTGCGAGGCTTCTCAGAGAGGCCGAAGTCAAGTTTCATTGGGGGAAGAACTGAAGAGAAGAAAGAGAAGATTGAAGGATGGGTGCAGTGCAGTGAAGGCGATGATGAATCGGAGGACCTTTCTGTTGATGGCTCTAGCGTGGGCAGTGTAAACGATGAAGGCAGCTGTGCTGGAGGTGACATGGAAGGGTGGAATATTGTAAGATTATTTCAGGGTGAAGACTGCAATCGGCTTATCTCATTCCTAAGACCACAGAGTGTACAATGTTTATTAGAAGGGGAAAACCAGGAGAATCTGAAGCAGAGCAGGAATACGCCATCTAGGGGTGACCCAGGGGTAGAGTGGAAAGATCACCAGGTTGACCAAAGGACAGAAGTACTTCCCAACCAACTCAGGAAGATAAATGTTTACCAACCTCCGGAACAAGAGAGGGAGGCCGGGAGAAGTCCTTTTCTAGCTTGTCCATCAGTCCCAGGTAACCTTGTGATTTCGGTTTGTGCTACTAATGTGTCTCCTGTGTCTTTGGTTCCAGATTCCGTTCCTATACCATGTCCTGTAGCCCATGAATATGCAACCGAGTTAGTAGGCGGGCTCTCTGAGGAGGGGGAGAGGGGAAGGAAGGAATGTGGGAAGGTGCGGGAAGAAAGGTATAGGAGTGGAAAAGTGTGGGAATTCATTGAAAGAGTGTTTAAGGAAGTGGAAGGGAAGTTGATTTGGAGGAGGGAAGGGGAGGAAGGAAGAGAGGAGGGGTTAGTGGAGAGGAGGGAAAGGAATGAGGGTAGAGATGGAGAGGATTACGGGGAGAAAGCAGGGAAGGAGGGAGGTAACTTTAAAGAGAGGAAGGTTGGAGAGGAAAGAACTGAGGTGGGACTAGAGGAGAGGAAGGAAAGGTAGGTGGACAGAGATGAAGGGGATTCTGTAGGAAGGGTTGGGGTGGTGGAATTGGTGAGAGAAGACACGGTAGTAGAATTTGTAGGGAAGTTGGGCTGTAGGTTGGAAGATTTGAACGAGTTGAAAGAAAGTTTACAGAAGAGGAAGATGCAGATCATAACAAAGAAGAGGAGGTTGAGTGAAGTAGAGAGATTAAAGAGAGATGTAGAAGGAGACAAGAAGCTCGAGTAAAAGGAGATAGAAGAAAGGGGGAAAGTAGTGGGTAGGTGGCAAGGGGTTTTTAAAAGAAAAGCGGAATGAAGATTCTTAGTTGGAATGTGAGGGGAATTGGGAGTGTGAAGAAGAGAGCAACAATAAAAGAGGTAATAAGACGGTATGACCCAGACATTGTACTGTTGCAAGAGTCTAAGAGAGTGGAGTTTAATGACAAGTGGGCAAGGAGTGTATGGAAAGCCAGGGGGATTAGCTGGGTGGCGGCTCCATCGTGGGGTGCTTCCGAGGGGATTGTAACAATGTGGAAGAGGGATGTGGTTGAATGTCTGGAGGAGTTGATCGGAAAGTACTCGGTTTCCATGAAGTTTAAGCAGCAAGAGGATGATTATATGTGGGTGCTCACAAATGTTTACGGACCAAATGACTACAGAGAGAGAAAGGAGCTGTGGGAGGAACCGGCTGATGTTAGAGGGTTGTGGGATGGGCCTTGGTGCATGGGTGGGGATTTCAATGTGATTAGATTCTCGGAGGAGTCCAATAAGGTTAACCAGAGGGTGACAAAAAGCATGAGGAAGTTTAACACTTTTGTGGATGCCTTTGAGCTCAAAGAGATTCCCCTAGCACATAAGGCATTTACATGGTCAAATCTCCAATCTAGACCCATTTGCTCCAAGCTGGATAGATTCCTGTTCTCTTTGGATTGGGAAGAACATTGGGGAACCTTGGCTTCTAGAGCTCTCCCAAGGGTGACCTCGGATCACTGGCCCATAGTGTTATGTAAGGAGGAAAGAAGGTGTGGAGGTCCTACCCCCTTTAAATTTGAAAATATGTGGTTACTTCATCCAGGGTTTCCTAACAAAGTGAGGGAGTGGTGGCATGAGTGTAACCCACTGGTGGAGTGGGAGGGGATGAGATTCCATAAGAAACTACAATTCTTGAAAGCAAGAATCAATGAGTGGAATTTGATGGAGTTCGGGAGGATAGAAGAAAGAAAGGGAGACTTGATGAAGAAGATCGAAAGCCTTGACTTTAAAGAGGAAAGGGGAGAATTTGGAGAGGAAGACAATGACCTCAAGAGAGAATTGAGAAGACAGTTAGAGGACTACCTGCATAAGGAGGAAATTAGCTGGAGGCAAAAATCTCGGTGTAAATGGTTGCAAGAGGGAGATAGAAACACTAGGTATTTCCACTCTCTAGCAGATGGCAGGAAAAGGAAGAACTTTATCTCCAAATTGGAAGTAGATGGAGTTGAGTTAGTATAGCAAGAAGAGATTGCCAGGGCTTGTGTGGAGCACTTCAAATCTATTCTAAGAAGGACTATGAGTAGAAGGGTGTGGGTAAAAGGTTTGGATTGGCCAAATGTAGGGGTGGAGAACAGGAGAATGATGGAAAGAAGCTTTAATCTAGAAGAGATCAAGGAGGTTGTGTTTTCTATGGATAGAACAAAAGCTCTAGAGCCGGATGGGTTTACAATGGCTTTTTATCAGGATTGTTGGGATATCTTGAAAGATGATCTCTTGCGGGTGTTTGAGGAGTTTTTCAGGAGAGGAAATGTCAATTTGGGTGTGAACTCTACATTTATAGCCTTAATTCCAAAAAAGAAAGATGCATCCGACCCGAAGGATTTTAGGCCAATAAGCTTGGTTAATAGCTTGTATAAGATCATTGCAAAAGTGTTGTCTTTGAGGCTGAAGAAGGTACTGCCAGATATCATTGCATACTATCAAGGAGCTTTTGTGAGTGGAAGACAAATTACATATCAGATTTTAATTGCTAATGAGAGTATGGAGAACTTTAAGAGGGATAAGAAAAAGGGAGTGGTCTGTAAGCTGGACTTGGAAAAGGCTTATGACTTGGTGGACTGGGAGTTCTTGAGGAAAGTCTTAACTAAATTCGGGTTTGGAGCTAGATGGTGTCAGTGGATCATGGGCTGTGTCCGGAATTGTCATTATTCTGTGCTAGTGAATGGGACAGTGGTAGATTTCTTTCTAGCCAGTAGGGGTATAAGACAATGAGACCCCCTTTCTCCTTTCTTGTTCATTTTAATTGCGGAGGTTTTGGGGAAACTGATTCACAGAGCAGATTCTAGGGGGCTCATTAGAGGCTGGAGGGTTGGGAGGGTGGAAACCCCCCTCACTCACTCACAGTTTGCTGATGACACGATTCTGTTTTGTGAAGGCGGTGATGTGAGGTTTATCGGGAACTTAAAGTCGGTGATACAACTGTTTGAGCAAATGTCCAATTTGAAGGTTAACCTTGGGAAAAGCTGTGTAGTGGGGGTGAATTTGGAGGAGGGAGAGATCAGGGAGAGTGCTGAAGTGCTGGGGTGGCCTTTGAACTACTTAGGGTTACCTTTAGGTGATAATCCCAAGAGAGAGAGTTTCTGGAACCCGGTGATGGAAAGGTTTGAAAAAAGATTGGTATTCTGGAAAAAGAACTACCTCTCTCTTGGTGGGAGAATTACACTAATTAAGGCCATGCTTGCTAACTTACCCATCTTTTTCATGTCGGTGTTTAAAATCCCAGTGAAGATTGCTAATAGATTAGAGAAGATAATGAGAGATTTCCTGTGGGAGCCAGGAGAGGAGAAGAGGGATCATAGAGTTAACTGGGAAATAGTGTGTAGGAGTAAGTCGTGTGGTGGTTTGGGGCTTGGGAGTATTAGGAGAAGGAATATGATTCTGTTGGAGAAGTGGTTGTGGAGGTTTCCTATGGAGAAGGAGAAGCTATGGGCTAGAATAGTGGCAAGTATACATGGGCTGGAGCACAATGGATGGGACGCTGGAATCAGAGGATCACAAGCAATTCTCCTTGGAAAGCCATTCATGACCTGTTACCAGTTTTCTTTCCTAATATTAGGTATGACTTGAATTTCGGTAACTCCATAAAATTTTGGGAACAAACCTGGGTGGGGAGCACCTCTCTAAAGGATCAGTTTCTGTCTTTGTATGCTCTTTCTGATTTGAAAAATGAGCCGATCTCGTCTTTCACCACCTCGTCCTCTTCCACTTCTGGGATTGGGTGGAACTTGGGTCTAAGAAGGGATTTGAGGGACTCAGACTTCGACTGTATTTCGAGCCTTCTTGCACTTCTTGATAACGGTGTCTTAGACCCCACTAGGGCGGATTCTAGAATTTGGATACCTACCCCCAATGGTATTTTCTCTTGTGCTTTGTTCTTCAAAGTCTTAAGTCAGTCCACTAGTCCTACCTTGTCCCCTTTCCCTGTTGGTGAGGTTTGGTGCAGAGCTATACCTCCTAGGGTTGGTAGTTTTTGTTGGGATGCCTATCTGGAAAGAATCAACACTGGTGATCTACTCCAAAAGAAGAGACGCAATACTTGCTTGTCACCTCAGCGGTGTGTTCTGTGTAAAGCAGATGGGGAGACTGGTTTTCACCTAATGGTGTCTTGCCACTTCGCAAGGTCATTGTGGGATTGGGCTTTCTCCTTATTTGGATGCAGCTGGAATCCCCCATCAGACATGTAGGGCCTTTTCTCCCCTTCCTTTTTTAGGTGGCGGTTAAAAAGGGGAAGGACAATGTGGAGAGGACAAAGGGCTGCAGTATGTTGGACACTGTGGGAAGAAAGAAACTCCGGGATATTCTCAGAAACTCAAAGAGGAACAACAAATCTGAGGGCTATCATACATTTTAGGGCGGTACAGTGGCTGAAATCTTTGGAAATATTCACAGATTACACTGTGGATGAAATGTTGAGGAAGTGGGATGAAATTGCAAATTGCACGTAGACCAAGTCAGTAATGAGTGTGGCTTGGACCCCCCCCCCCACCTAGTGGATTCTTGAAATTAAACTTTGATGGATGTAGTAGGGGAAACCCGGGAGGATCGAGGGTGTTTTTAGGGATGAAAATGGGGTCATCTTTGCTATGTTCTCAGGCCCAATTGGAGTGGGTGACTCCCTTAGAGCTGAGATCTGTGCAGTTATGGAAGGAGTCTGGAAAGCTAAGGAATTGAACATCAAGAAACTTGTAATTGAAGGGGATTCAGAGGTGGTGATAGGGTGGCTGACTAAAGATAAAAATGATTTATGGAAGTATAATAATGAGAAGAGGAAATTCAAGTGGCTGGTGCGGGAGATGGAAGTTAAGACATGTTGGATTAAAAGATCTGCTAATTCCCTACCTGACGGTTTAGCTAAACAAGGGGCAGAAAGAGATTCATTGTTTTGGGCTAAGCTGTAACGTTAGTGTCTTTGTATTTTCTTTTTTCCTTTCTTGAAGTTCTTTGTGACTCTTGGAAGATAAGTGTGTTTGTCTTCCACTTGTAAATTTTCTACTGATGAATTAATGAAAGTGTTGTTGATATAAAAAAAAGAATTATTACTCCTTTTATTACTCAATAAATAAGACTTTCTACAATGTTTAGCAAACTCACAACTTTCACATTGCAACTGAGACAACTCAATAGACTCAAATAAAGCAGGAAATAGACTCTTTAGTGACCGAAAGGACAAATGACCCAATCGGTTATGCCAAAGCATAACCGGACTCACGCTTTGAGAAACAAATGACATCTTCTCTACCGACTCTTCCTGACGAGACCTCTCCCCGAGCAGATAGATCCCATTCGTCTCACGGCCAGTCCCAATCACCTTCTTCATCTCCAAGTCCTGAAAAACACATCGGTCAGGGAAGAAGGTTACTGAGCTGTTCATATGCTTGGTAATACTACTGACTGAAAGAAGATTAGTATCAAGCTTAGGAACGTGCAAAACAGATGACAGGGAGATAACTTGATGTCACTCTTCCCAGAAATAGGAACCAGGGTGCCATCAATAATAGATACTTTATCCTTACCAGAAGACAAATGATAAGTGGTAAGCAATGAAGGCAAGCTAGTCATGTGGTTGGATGCACGTGAATCTATTACGCAATAAGGTTCAGTAGTACCTGGAGCTGAGGCATGGTAGGCTGAAGCTTGAGTACCTGAATGTGTGAAGGCAGATGTGGCAGGAGCTGACGGTGACTACGGTGGCTGAGCTGAATTTCCAACTTCCTTTTCCAACTGTATTAAGGCAGCCCGAACTGTAGCTAAGGTCTCTAAAGGTGTTCCTCTTGTGCCAGATGAGGATTCTGAATCAGTGTTCACGACCACATGAGCATTGCCTTTCTTGCTTCTCAACTTTGCCGGAACCAAGTGAGGATACAATTTCCAACATGTTTCTTTTGTATGTTTGGGTTTCTTACAATGTTCACATACCACATCCCTTTTGTCTTCCTTCCTCTTGTCCTCTGAATCACCCCCTGATTTGGGTTTGACAGCTACAAAGGCTGGTGTGAGAGGCTAAGGTTGCATCATAACTTTCCTTCTGGTCTCTTCACTATGTACTAAGGAGTATGCCTAAGAGAGAGTCACACTGTCTCTAGTCAAAATCTGTTGCCACACAATATCATACTCTGAATTTAGGCCCGCCAGAAACTCAAACACCCGGTTTGTCTCGACCTGCTTTCTATATATTTGTGCATCTTTGGGACTCTTTCACTCAAGAGTCTCTAAGTGATCAATCTCATGCCACAGAAACTGCAAGGTAGAGAAGTATACTGAAATCGGTTTCTCTCCTTGTTTAAGATTTTTTACTTCACATTTCAATTCATATGCTCTGGCAACATTAAGGGGTTGGTAATAAGTTTCTTTCATAACGTCCCATATCTCCTTAGTTGTCTTTGCCCACAAGTAATTTTAGCTAATATGAGGCTGCATAGAATTACACAACTATGTCATAACCAAGTAGTTTTCCTGGATCCACTTGGTATACGTAGGGTCTCCCTTGGGGGGTTCTTTCACATCTCCCAAGAGGTACCCTAATTTACCTCTTCCCCCAATAGCCATCATGGCTAATTGGACCCATTTCAAATAGTTTGATCCATCAAACTTTACGGTTGTAATCTGACCACCTGTCTCAGAAACACTACCTTAACTATTGTTCCCAAAACTGCCTTCTGCCTGATTTTTAAACTCCATTTCGGTCAAGTCTCAAAAATAGGGTTACTACGGTTGAAGACCAACACTTGGACTACCAATCACAATCAAAACAGTGTAGGACCATATGCACACAAAACAGGTATAAATCTGATCCGAAACCAACTAGCAAACACAACAGCAGCAATCCGTACAGTTCTCACCCCTTAAGAAAGTTTGAAAACCCAAAAGAATCTGAAAATCAGCTTAGAAGCAGGTCTGATATGCTTAGCAGAATTAGGGTTTTTAGTCAGTCCTTAAACAAAACATTTCAGTTGCACATTCCAATCAGTACTGTACAGATAGACTTGCAGTAGGGTTAATATGAAACCCTAAAAGCTGATCAATGCTGAAAGAAAAAAACTTGAGGACAGCTCCAGGTAAACTGCAAGGTTCAGCCTAACATTAGGGCTTGCCGCAAGCTTATTAGGGTTTGCCGCAAGATCACTTTCAGACCCTAAAACAGTCCGGCCTAACAGTAGGGTTTCCAGATCACTTTCAAACCCTAAAACAGTTCGGCCCAATAGTAGGGTTTGCTGTAAAACCCTAGAGAATAGAAGGGAGAAAACCCTAGAATGGTTCGGCCGCCCTTTCAAGATAGGTCCAACCTATCCTCTTTGGTAGTACTTCTCTTAGAAAACAAATAACTTACAAGAAGAAACCGTTCGCTGCCTTCCACAGTTACCCGAACCCTAGTCTTCTCTTATTCTTCCTGATCACCAACACTCTGCAACCGTGACAAGTCTTCAACTGCTGTTAAACTCTCTGGCGATCTCCAAGAATCAATCCACGAACTTCACTTTCTCAGCTTCCAGCCTTAGGAGCTTCTCATGTGGTCGGCTGGACTAGACTCACATGAGAAACCCTAACCTTGCTCTGATACCAAGTAGATGTTCAAGACTGCTATCAGCCTTGAACCCTAGTAGATTTCAGGTTTGAAAATAGGAGAAAAGGTATAGAGGAGAGAGGAGAAAGAGTAGAGAGAGAGTAGTAGAACACAAGAATTGAAAGGAAGGACAGAATCTGAATGTTCTGCCGCCGCCACTTCTATTTAATATTTCTAGGTTATGCCAGTTACATGAAAAGGACAAATCTGCCCTTGGTATTTACATAACAAATAAAACAATATAAAACTGAAATATAAATAACAACTGGAATGACAAATTGACCACTAGCTAACCCTAGGATGACTAGAACACATTCTACCCTACGGACAGAGTGGGACCATAACTGTGGGGCCCACATCAGTGTTCTCGACAAGTAATGTAGTTTAACTTTCTCAAATAATAGAAGAAACTGCAAATAAATTTCTGAAGAGATTTGAGCATCGCAAAGTTACGAAAATATGTTAGAAGACTGAGTAATCAATGGTTGCACCTAGATTTGGAAGTTGACAGTAGTTTCAAAATTTAAGTTTCTATTTTTATGTTTATAAACCAAATTTATTTTCATTATGGGTTGCCCTATTTTTTTTTTCGAAGGTCACAATTAGTAGAATAGGAAACTATTAGTTTAAGTCAACTACTATTTTGTTGAGTTTCTATTTTTTGTTTTATAAGATTTTATTCTTAGGAGATTCTAGGATTCTAATTAGGAGCCAGCTGTAGTTTTACTGATTGCCAAAATTTCTATGCTTTGAGGAATCTATATATACATGTAAACCCATCCAGAACAGCAGAATTTAATAAGTTAATTTTTACTCTCTACAGTTGTTCTTTTCTTCTCTTGAACTTGTGTTGGAGAAACACATGATTTCTTCAGAAAAAATCTAAATGATTGGAAGTTAGCTCTTGCATTGAGCTGTTGCAGAAGGTTCAACAAGTCTCCCCTTGTGTGAGTTAAACAGACAAAAGAGTTTGGGCATGCGAGAAATAAGGTTTGTTTGCAGTTAATCTCTGTTCAAGAAGTTGAGTTCCTTGTCCAGTCTCCTTCCCAATCTCAAAAATCTGGATTCCTTTTATACCCTCTGAACTGGCATACTGAAGCACTATAGAAAAGCCTAGGTGCTGATAAATTCCATGGGTGGGATGACTTGGGAAAATTCTTCATGCATTTTGTGCTCAGAAGACTTGGAATCAGTAAATCATCATCATCATTATTATTTTGCATTGCAAATTCGCAGTGAAGTTGTGGTCAGCTGTACTAGAATGCTTTGGAGTACAATGGTGCCTCCCTGAGTCAGTAGTATAACTATTTAGAGAACAAAGCGTGTTCAGCTGTGCAATGGTACCTCCCTGAGTCAGTAGTGTCACTATTTAGAGGGTGGCCTGTAAGAGGAAAGTTATTATGGGGAATGTGCCCTGCTGCAATAATATGGATCATATGGAGTGAATGAAATGCATGAATTTTTGAGAGTAAAGCATGTTTGGCAGATTTAAGTGCTAAGGAGACTGAAAGGAACTTTGTGCAAATGGCTAGTGATCCAAAAGCCATTTCAGGGGGTTTTATACAGTTATTTTTCTTCATTGTGAAACCCATTTTGTAAGGAGATATACAAACCACTTAATATGTATGTTCCTATTGTACAGCTCCTTGATGTACATGGGTTGTTGTGGTTTTGATCATACAGAAATGCAATGCAATATTTTTTTCCAAAGATAAAAAAATTCAAAAGAAATCCTAAAATTCTGGACACATATGGGTACAAGTATCCCATATAATATGCTTATGTCATGCCTTTATATATAGTTTCTAAAGCTAAACATCATTTCTCAAGACATGTCTTCCCAAATTTAATTTTCTAATATATGTGGATTTTTAAGGTATTATTTCTTATGGAATGTCAGCCAATGATTTGGCTGATATATTAGCTAAACAAGGGTCAACTAGGGGAGAACTATTTTTGAGCAGCATATGTAATAGTGGATTCCAATGCGGGGTCAACACTCCTTAAATGGGGTGCTTGTCTTGTGCTTATTTATTAACCATTAAACGAAAGTTACTGTTTCCAATAAAAAAGTGTTTTTTATCTGTGTTTATATAGTTTTTCTCAACAAGTGTTTTTCTTGGTAAGTGTTATAATATAATTTGTTAAAACATACCGTGTGTTTTCTTTAAAGAAGTGCTAATGTTATATAATAGTACATCTAGAAGTACCCATGCAGTATCTGGGTAAGCTTTTTAGTTCTCATCCAACAGATTGTGGATTTTTCCTGGGTAAGCTTTGTTCTGCTGCTGCAAAATTGTTAGAAAAGTTCTTTGGATTCTCCTTTTTGTTAAACCAATTTTCTCTACCTGTTTTGGCTTTCAGTTTACTGTTATATCTTTGTGAAACAAATTGTTTCATCTGTTTTAGGCTGTATTCAATGAGCTCTGCAAAATGTTGGATCCAGGGAAACCTTCATTTACCCCAAAGAAAGGGAAAGCGAGTGTTATAATGTTTGTTGGTTTACAAGGTATGTTGATTTTGAAAAGTGTATGTATGTATGTATGTGTTTATGTATGTAAAATGAAAATGACTTCTGTTATAATATGCAACCTCTGCAGAGGTCTAACTCAGCCAAACAAATTTAAGACACTAACAAAAAAAACATATCTACAGCCTAAATAACCTTATACTGCTATATATCATTGATATTAAGAACGGTCCAAAGGTTGGAACAAAAAGAAGCTATAGGAGTTTCTTTGAACTTGGAATGAACCGGCAGCAAACCCATCAACATCGGTTCAGTGTCAGCTGTCAGCCACAATTCTTTTTAAGCTTCTGAATTTATCTTCAACTACTCTCCTGTTTCTTTCTTTCCAAATTCCCCAACAAATTGCAAAAGGAACTGGATACCAATAGATCCCTAATTTTTTATTTCCATTGATCCTGGGCCACTTAGAGAAGATTTTATTTTATTGTTTTTGTATAAATAACATATTCATTTTATTTGCAAAAAGAGATCTCCTAACTACCCCACAAAAGGGAAGCATGCCAAAGAAGAGAATAATTTTTTGGTCAATACCACTTAGAGAAGGTTTTTCTAGAATTTGTTGGATCATGCCTTAGATTTCTCCACCAGACCTGTGTAGTAGTACTAGTATCACCAGATGAACTCAGCTGCACTGCATTGATTGAACAGATGCACTAAAGTCTCTTCATTTTTACAGCACATACCACACTGATTTGCTTGCCAAAGCAAGTAACCATGCAGAAGCTTCTACCCTTGGAGGAATTGGATTTACCCACACCCCTCTTGCTTCTTAAGGTTAGCACTGCTTTTAATTAGAATCATAAAAGGATATTACTGTAAACTTCCCACTAGTGCACTCTTTCCACCACCTTTCATCCTGCTGATTTGGTGTCACTTCCACTTTATTGGTTCATCCAATCTCTTGGACAGATCCATGTGTTCCTCAATCTCTCTTATGAAGTGGTCTCCTTAAAGTATGGTACTAGATCACCTTACCATTTCTAACTTCAAAGCATTCCATTACTATTATGTTCTTAACCTCTAAAAGATCAACCACTAGACAAATCTCACATAATTTCCCCACCTCACACTTATCCAAAAAACAAAAGAAAAAAAAGACAACCCTTAGAAAAGATTTGCGTTAAAGCCCAAAAGATCCAAAAGATTAGTACAATAGTTTGGGATATTCCATCAGCCCAAGATCCAAAAGATTTGCGTTAAAGCCCAAAACAGCTGATGTCTGTTAACCCTTGTTTTGCGAATGAATCCACCATACCATTTGCAGTTCTTCTAACCCAAATATAGGTGTTAAACTCTCATGAGGGATATTCTGTATCCCTGAAAACATGCCTATATATCCAAGGGACTTGGCAAATGCCTTTTGACCAAGTGATGATCAGTTTTGAGTCCCACTCTACTTCCAAGAAGCGGAAGCCAAATTGCTTTCCTAATCTTAGGCCTTGTAGAAAGGCCATCAATTCAGCTTCCAAAGAATCTCCCACTCCAATGGGTCCTGAGTACATAACACTACTCTTCTTGAGAAATCTTTGAATACACTCCCTATACCTGCCTGGCCCTGGATTGCCCATAGAACTCCCATCAAAATTCAACTTTAATGTATTGCTTGGTGCAGGTTTCCATTCCATATCTAACCTGTATTTTTCTTTAGAAGAATGTGCGACTTCAGCCCATGTTCTTATTATATCATTCACTGAGAAATCTTGAAAAATTTCCAATGTCTTTACTCCTTACCCAATGTGCTACTTTGATCTTTATAGTGTCTATTGGTACTTCCTTGGATCTACTAATTTCATTAAAGATTCTTCCATTTCTTTCTTCCCATTTAGTCCACACCACTGCTGCCCTAACTGCTTTCCATATAACTTTCCTTCTTACTATACACCCTTCCAACAAACGCCTGATGGAACTTCATCATCTTCCATGAATTCACTCCATAAGAAGCTGATATTTCTCTAGTGTCTCAAACTCCCCCTCAAATTGCATTACCCCATTATTTATTTAGGAAAGCCATCCTCCAAAGTGCTCTCCTTTCCCTCAAAAACTTCGACTATTACTCTCCTAACAATGCATTATTCATCAATCACACCCTTCTAATACCCAGACCATCCCAATTCTTTAGGGTGACATACTCTGTTCCATTTCACTAAATGGAATTTTCCTACCCCTCCAACGTCCCAAACAAATCTCTTTGAACCATTTCCTTTATATTTGCAACGTCCACTGGAACCTATAAAATGGACAAGTAATATACAGGTAGACTTGCGAATAAGCTACGCAATGAGAGGAATCTCCCATCCCATCCCGCCAATCATTTTTCCAATCTCTCAGTAACTGGTTGCCAAGTTGACTTCACTGGTGCTTTTACTCCAGGTGGAATGCCAAGATAAGTAAATTTAAAGCTTCCTAGCTTACACTCAAATGCTGCTGCACATGTGTACAGCAATGAAGAGTCAACCTCCCACACCTATCATCATGCTTTTGTTGAAGCTCACCTTCAAACCCAATGGTAATTCAAATTCTTTAATATTACTCTCAAATTTAAGACTTTATCAATTGAAGTCCTCAAGAAAACCAAGGTATCATTTGCATACTGAAGGTATAACTGAACCTTTGAAACCTGCTCTTAAACCCTTTCTTAACCTCCCCTATGATCATCCTGCTGAGAATTTCCACCACAAGCCCAAACAAACAAAAGTGATAATGGAACAACTTACTTCAAACCTCTTTTTTTTTTTTGAAGGTAAAAAAGAAAATTCATTAAAAAGAAAAGCAAATTCAACCTAGAGAGGTGTCGAGGAAACACCTCCAAACAAACCTAAGGACCAACATTTTCCAACCACTTTTCTTTGAAAACTTTTCACCCATATCCCGTCACATCAACCCCTCAAATCTCTTACAAAACCAACCACCCCAAAGAAGCATAAAAACTAAAGCCAGAATTTGAAACATCCACATAAGCACACAAACAAAGCTCAGGAGCCAAATGCAGAATAACCACAAATACACAATCCTCATTCTTTCACCCACAACTTGAACCTCTGAGCAAGATGCACTGCAACTTGAAGGCAACATAACTGTGGAGATGTAGAACAATAATGTGGTCCCCACTGCTGTTTGTCTATTTATGTTGCTTAGTTGGTAGTTGGTAGTTATTTTCTGTTTCTGTTATTTCTTAGCTTATGTAAGCAGTAGGGGTAATTCTGGTTTTTTACCCTGTTTTAAACTATTAATATAAATAGTTGAGTGGGGCGACAATCTCAGATATATCCCACACTCTTCTTTGACTTTCTTCTCTTCGTATTCTCTCTTCTCCTTCTCCTCTTCTTCTTTTCTTCTTGTCTCTTGTTTATTTTACATTACAACTAGGACTGATTGCAGTCTTACTAGACAAGTTGGTATCAGAGCCAACTTGTCTCTTCTTCTCAGCTTTCTCCTCTTTGACAAGACCCCCCCCCCCTTTCAACTAATGTTATGCATCTTTATTTTTCTTAATATAAAAGGGTTTTATTAAAAATAAAGAAAAAGTGAGATCCTCCCTTCTTCTTCATCCTCCTTCCCTTCCTCCTCCTAACCCCCTTCCTCTTAAGGAGGCTTATGCTTCTTTGTGTTCGGGAGGCTTATGCCTCTTGTGTTCCGAACTATCCCTCATGCCTCTAGGTAGTGGAATGCCTCGCATCACGCATCCACGTTTTAAAACATTGTTTAGAAGTTTAATAAGGAGATGGCAAGTGGGAAGAGAAGAGGTACCAATTACCGACCTACATTCTGATGATACAATTACCTGCTCCGGTTTGCTCGCCTCCACTTCAATGAGACCCTCCCTTTCAACTAGTGCTATTCATCTTCATTCTTCTTAATATAAAAGATTTTTATTAAAAATAAAGAAAAATGAAATTATTCTTCCTCATCTCCCCCTCCACTAAGGAGGCTTATACCTCCTTGTGTTCGGGAGGCTTACACCTCTTATGTTCTGAATTACGCCTCACACATCCAGGTAGTGGAACATCTTGTGTCATGCCTCTGTGTTTTAAAACATTGGTCCCAAGTCTAACATTTTCAAAAGACATGTGCCTGGTGTGTCTTCCTGAGTATGTGCCTTTTGAAAATGCTGTGCATTTTTTTTTCTGTTTTTTTGTGTTTAGCAGCTCTGAAAACCCCATATTTGCTAATTTTTCTCATAAATTTATCCTAATAAAAGATATTTTTAAAAGGCACTTAAAGTTATAATTTTTTTTTGTAGGGATTAAGAATTTAAGACCTTGATATGGGCTTGTTTGGGCTTGCCTTGAGGGGCTTGGTACAAAGGTGGCTCATAGAATTAGGAGTGCATAATGTTTAACATCACATTAGCTAGTTGGAGTAATACATTTGGGGAAAAAATAAATAGATTAAGAGTTTACATGATTGAATATGCACGTAATTATTTGTGTTCTAATGTCTTCTCTTCAAAATCCTTTCTTAAAGCCCTTGTATTCGGCTCACCTCCTTTGGCTGCTTTCCTATTTACTTTCCCAAGGTCATTTATTTGGTGTGTTTTAGTGCTTAAAAAGTTAAAAAATGTTTTTTATTCTCTAAGAGGATTGGCTAAAAGAAATTTTCTAATGAGTTTTTTTGATAAATATTTTTTTGTTAATTATTTTCTTTAGGCAAAAAATTCTTTCTTTGTTTATTGTTCCATTGGTGATTGGTCTCTTGAGTAAGGTTTAAAGTTCCAACTTGTCATGGGGTGATTCTGATAGTCAAAGGTGCCCTTTTGCTTCCAAATGTTTTATTATGCTTTTTTGTGTATCTGTAAAGTGCTTACTATTCATTGGATTCTTCATTGCATTAAGATTTTGTTTAGATTCTTTAGCTATTCATAATAATGCATTCTATTCCTCTTGTTACAATGTTCTGGTAAAACTACGACATGCACAAAATATGCATATTATCATCAAAAGAAGGGTTGGAAACCAGCTCTAGTTTGTGCCGATACATTCAGAGCTGGTGCGTTTGATCAGTTGAAGCAAAATGCTACTAAAGCTAAGATTCCATTTTATGGGAGGTACTTTTTCTACTTTCCCTTTCAGGAAAGTTTTTATTTTGTTGTGTTTCCTTAGAAGCTTGATAAAGTCAGGTAGTTGGATACTGGCTACTTCAATAAAGAGTTCTGTTATTGATAAAAAAAGAAATTGGATACTGATTACTATAGTACTATATACACTATTAGTTAACCATTAATATATTATATCATGGACCTATGGTGGAAAAATTTTTAAATTTTGTCTAATTGATTTGATATAAAGCATCAACATCTACCATGTTATAATCTGTATTATTATTTTTTTTTTTGGCAAAATAAAAGGAACCAATAAAAAACATCAAGGGTACATAATGAGACCCTTGATGTCATAATCTGTATTATTGTTATTATTATTGAAATCTAGGCATAGAAGATACATCCTATAACCCTAGTATTTTTTTTTTTTGATGAATGATTCTATAACCCTAGAGAGAATACTAGGGATATTTTCAGGCCTGGACTGGAATCAAATATAGGTATATAATGTTTTCAGGCCTGGACTGAATTTAGACATGGGATTAGGTCCCACCTTTGTCATTCTAATGCTTGATATTTTTTCACTAACTGATTGCTTATCAAAAATAAATAAATAAATATGGGTGGGTAGTAGTACTAGAGATCTAACCTCACTCTTGATTTTACACCTCCCCTTGTAATACCCGTATATATATTGATGAGTAACTGTTAATTATATTAATGAAGATCAGAAATATGATAAAATTACAATCAACCCTTGGGTATGGTAGCAGTTATTACCCTATCACTTCAAGAACATTCATATTATTAACAAGCTCAATACAATTGATTTCTGGTAATCCCTTGCTTAGCTAGAGTGTCAGTCATCCCGTTTGCAGATCTCAGCACCTATTTTGTCTTCAATTCTTCATATTTATGCCTCTTGCCAACCATTTTCTGCAATACCTATTTATTACTGAAACACCTTCAAACAATCCCTTGGAAAAAGATGTTGATGATTGATAAATCTACAGATAGTCAAAGTCTGTTCAGATTTTTGATATTTAGTTTTATCTTCTAGCTTCATCTTTGATAGCTATATCTATCTATCCATCTATCTATCATATATATATATAAGATAATAGAAAAGTTAAATAGTTATTTTTCTTACTGGGGTTAAGGCAGTTCCAACGAGCTTTATGAGTGAAAAAGAAAACAGTTGCATATTGTCCATATCAACGTACTCTAGCATCCACAATAAAATGTGAAAGAAGCCTAGGAATTGCCTTAGCCATACAAAGGCTCACCACTTTCACTATTGTGAAGGAAACTACAAAGCCAGATGCTACATAAAAGGCCATTACCAAATGTTGGTCCCAGCTATCTGGGGTTTTGGGAAGGGCAGACCGCATACAGTCCTAGTTTTTTTTTATTTTTTTTATTTTTTTTTATTTTTTTGTACAAAGCCACTGCTCTAAGATTCGAAATTGTGTTCTCATTTTCCAAAAATGTATTTCTTGTATACATCTTAATTCTCTCCAAATCTATACCTATTCAGCCATATAATCTTTTTGCTTTCATAGTTTGAGTGTGAGATAGATGATAAGATATAAGACACCATCATTAAAGAGCCAATACCATCTATTACTTATTAGGAAGCTTTTCAGCTCTGAACTGTGGTTTAAATGTTTTAAGGAGTGAACATTAAAAAATGCAATTAAGAAAATTTGAAAACCATATTTTCTATTTTTGAGTTGCAATTCATTGATTTCAACATGAAACCATGTCTTTTGCAACTTGAACATTGTATCCTGTTTTTTAACCAAGTAATTTGGTTTTATCTAGGTCAGGCTGCTCTTTGTGCTCTCTCAAGTTCACATTATGTTTGGTTTTGTCCACAGCTACATGGAGTCAGATCCTGTGAAAATTGCAGTGGAAGGTGTTGAGCGTTTTAAGAAGGAAAATTGTGATCTTATTATTGTAGATACAAGTGGACGCCACAAACAGGAAGCTGCTCTTTTTGAAGAAATGCGTCAAGTTTCTGAAGCAACGGTATTTCATGTTCTTTTATTTCTGTACATTATCTATTTTTCCTGAGCTTTACAAATACTTAACTGTCTCTTCTAAATCATTCAGAAACCCGATCTCGTTATATTTGTTATGGATAGCAGTATCGGTCAAGCTGCATTTGATCAGGCTCAAGCATTTAAACAAAGTGTTTCAGTTGGTGCTGTCATTGTTACTAAAATGGATGGTCATGCGAAAGGAGGTGGTGCTCTTAGTGCGTAAGTATTGTTGTATTATTGGCTCTTTTAATATCAATAGTTACAACTGATTGCTGAACATATAGTTTTTTCTGTAGCAGTTGCTGAAAATGCTCTATTCAATCTTGATATGTTAACTATTCCTCGCAAAATCCTGGCCCACCTTCCATCCATTTCACTTAACTTTGTTTCTTGAAACCAGTGATTTAAAAGGTGTGCCTAGGTGCACAGGTGAGGTGTATTTTAAGGGATGCACCTTGCCTAGGCCTCAGGTGCAGCATTTTGAAAAGGTGCATGCCTTTTCAAAATTTGTGCCTTTTTCTCCTTTTTAAGCTAGCTCATTTTCAAAATTCTTCACATTCCAACTGACAATCTTCATATCTTTACTTCTACCTACCCTTACTTTCCTCGGCTACCCTATCTACTCCCTCTCCTATCTCCTCTTCCACTGAATTCTAGATCACCTTCAATATCAGAAATTAGTCTCTCATCTTTCTTTTTTCCTCTTTTCACCCTCCTCTTCACTCTACTTAACATCCATTTTTACCTTTACCTCTCCTGGGCTGTTTACATGAAGACCTTGTTTCCTAGCAAACTGGACTACTAGATTTCCTTCCAATTCCTCAAGCCATCTCGGCATCCCCCCTTCTATCAGATCTTCACTATTTTGGTTCTGCATTCCCCCCATCTCTGTCTCTCTCCTTTGCAATCCTAGTATCTCTTTTTCCTTTCAACTCTTCAAGCAAATTGCTTATCAGTTCTTAAATCTTTTTCCCTACCTTCTCTTGTAGTTTAGCCAATTTGTCATACTCCTCTCGTCCTTCCTTTCTCCCTCTCCTCTAACTATACACTCTGTTGTTTCAACAGACAGGCTGGGACTGAACCAGATGCGCAAGAGGCACAGAGATAATATTAGTACCCAAAACAGAATTGACAACCATACCGTGAGGGGGAGTAACAAGGATTTCCAGTATCAACAGGAGCAGCAGCCAAATCCTGGTGTTTGATTTGCAGAGGTTCAGCCCTCCTTGGTGAAAGGTCATTTGGGAAGCAGTGGATTCTACAGTCTCCACCAAGAACAAATTACAAGTTGAATGGAAACCCCCACCGAATGGAGTGGTAAAATTGAACTTTGATGGTAGCTGCCAAGGTAACCCAGGGCCATCCGGAATTGGAGGAATTCTAAGAGACAGAGACAGAAATATGTTGTCTCTTTTCTCAGGACCAGTGGGGGAAGGTGATTCTGTAAGGACAGAGCTACTAGCAGCGGTACAAGGTATACAGATGGCTAGTCAATTAGGAGTGAGAAATTTGTTAGTAGGAGACCCCAAGGTAGTAGTGGGCTGGCTGAATAGCCCAGGCACAGTTTGTTGGGGCAACAGGGATCTGGTAAAGAAAATTAAATGGATGACAAGAAATATGACTGTTAGGTTCCAGAGGGTTAGCAGATCAGCAAATGTAATGGCTGATTCTCTGGCCAAGCAAGGGGTGTCAAGGGGTGATTTGTTTTGGGCTAATTTGTAATTTGTATCTCAGGTTTGGGCATGTTTTAGTGCCTATGATTCAGTCCTTGGGGGAGGTAAAATCTCGTGCCTCTTCCTAGGCTGCATGTATTTCTGATATTTTTTCAATAAAATTACTCATTTATCAAAAAAAAAAAAACACCTGGCATCTCTTGACTAAGCTCTGGGTCAGACTTCAGAGCCTGTGCTCTCCTTGCACACACCCTGCATTTGTACCAGATTTGGCACACATTCTCCTCGTTTGAGATCAGTTTTGGACCCTCTACTGTGTCTTGTTTTTCTTTTTTATTCTTTGGAACGTACTCCTTCAATGTATTTTCATTCTATTCTTGGGGATTGTCAGCCACCATCTTCTTCTCACCTTCACCAAAGAGAACATCAGTCTTTAGTGAATCTTCTGCCTCCACCTTTGCTCTCCCCAGTCCCCTCCAAGTCCACACTACCAATGCATAGTTGTCAAGGTGATGCCTAGGTGTTGCCTAGGCTACTAGGCGATTTTTAGAAGTCGCCTCACCCAACGCCCAGGTGTTTTTGTATTAGGTGCTCACCCATATATATGTTATATTATTTTTTTTGAATGTGCATATGTATTATATCATTTTATTGGTTTGTTTTATCTTATTAGAATACACCCTGTTGTATGTTATCATTTTTTGTTAAAGTAATTCTCTTTTGCATTAAAACTACGAAATTATCTTTGGGTTTGAGACTTTGAGTTTTGAACTGAGAGCTGAGAAGAGAAAGCGATGATTGAGAAGTTTCCATTGTTCAGTCCAAGTAGTCCAAGACCTCCAGGTACGCTTTTTCCTTCTTCTTCTTGAAATATTTTTGGGATGAAACAGGGGCTCTGCCTCCTCCTCCTTCCTAAAATCACACTGGTACTCCTTTCTTACTTTCAACAATCCTCCTCCATTTTTTTAGCCTGAAGCAGGGTCTCCACCCCCTTAAACACAGTCCACATTGTCCTCTTGGACAACTTATGTTGGGAACAAAACAGGGGCTCTGCCCCCTTATTTTTCACTCTTTTCTTATCTGCAACCCCCCATTTTTGTTGACCTGGATGCTAGCTATGGCATTTTATGTTTTATTCTAATGATTTTATTGCAAATAGCTAGCATACAGGTATGTTGGTTAGTACAAAAAACCAATAAAGTAGCTTAAGAGGGGTAGGGATATTTATTTTTATACTTTCAAATTCCATCGCTATGCCTAGGCGACTGAGCACCCTGTGGTTGCCTAGGCTCGCCTAGGTGCCTTGACAACTATGTACCAATGCTAGAAGTTCCTTCTGAGATGCTATTCTGTTCTTCAGAAAAGCTTACCCATCCCTTGTCATTTGTTTTTGATAAATGATAGAATTTTATTAATAAAAAAGAGATTAATAAAATAGGGATGCGAGGTGTGATCCTAGCCTACAACAACCCAAATTACAACTTAGCCAAAAAAAGTTCAGACTTAAAAACCCCCATCTTTGCAAAGTAGTGTGCCATCCCATTGCAGACCACCTTTCCCATTGAACAAGAACTGTCGTGTCTCTAACCAGCCATTTGAACTTTTTTATAGATTCCTTGTACTTCCAACTCATTGTTTCTGGTTCCTTCAGCCACCCTATGATCAATATAGAGTGACCTTCAATGGGCAGTCTGTCAAAATTTAGCTGTCCAGGAATCTGTACTCCTTGCAAGACTGCTTTGAACTCTGCAAAAAACGAGTCCCCTATTCCAACCAGACCTGAGAAGACAGCAACAATATGTCCTCGTTATTCCTGAAAACCCCTCCTATACCTGCTGGACCTGGGTTCCCTAGGCTGCTGCCATCAAAGTTCAACTTGATAAAGCCTTTGTTTGAGGCTATGTATAGCTCTATTAAAGATTACACTCCCACACTGCCTCCACACCCCTTTCTCTGTCACTGAAGACTACCATTTCTTTCCTCTCACACTGTCCATATTAAAGCAGCCCTAAGGCATCTCCAAATGACTTCACCTCTCTTCTTTGGCCAGCTGAAGGTCATGGAGTTAAAGAGATTTCCAATCCGCAGAGGCACAACCCTCCTATGACCAAAAAGATCAAAGACCTTTTCCTAGAGGCCTACAACAAAAAGGCAAGAAATTAGGAGGTGGTAACAACTTTCACTGCATGCTTTACATAGGGTACACCAGTTGGGGGAAAGGCACAAGGTAGGTCTTCTTTTTTGCAAGGTGTCTGACATGAAAGAGGCACAGGAAAACAAACCCCTAGGGTGCGGAGTCCAAATACGACCGTCAGGCTTAGAAAGATCCAGGCAAACAGAGTCAAGGACTTGTAAGAGCGAGGTTGCCAATTCAAGTTCACTGTCTCTTAAGTTTCTTCTTAGTCCCAGGTCCCAACTTAACCTGGATGACTGAGAGTAGGGCACAAAACGATGTACAGGTTCTTTTTTAAGCAATGGAAGGGTATAAAGAGAAGGATAAAGGTCTTTAAGGGTGAGTTGCCAATCCAAAGGTCCACCCGAAAGAGAACCTTGTCTCCAGAGCAAACATCATACCTGATTAGGCTAAGGAACTGAGGGAGCACTCCACAAATGGATTTCCATGGAGAAGACAAAGTAGCCCTTGAAGAGACCCCAACGTCCCAACCATTGCCTGCACCACCATGTATACTGCCTATCACTTCTAAGTACAAAGGGGGGAAGTAAAATGTCTTAACTCCCCACCAACAGAATACATTGGAAGAAAGTTAAAAATTAGCCCAAAATATAGACTCCCTATTCACCCCTTGCTTGGCTAACCCATTAGCAAATGAGTTAGCAGTCTGTATTGCATTACAATATCCCTACTCAGCCATTTGAATTTTTTTCTTTTCATTGCTAGAACTCCATAAACCACTGTCTTCTTCCTTTAACCACCTAATCATCACCTCTGAGTCACCTTCAAGGGCCAAACATCTGATGTTCAAATATTTTGCTCTTTGGATACCTTCCAGGGCTGCAAGAATCTTAGCCCTAAGAGAGTCTCCTTCTCCAATTGAGCCTGAGAATATTGCAGTAATAACCCCATCTTCATTCCTGAACACTCCCCCAATCCCAGAAGGCCCTGAATTCCTTAAGCAACTACCATCAAAATTCAGTTTAATGAATCCAGAGGGAGGAGGGGACCAAGAGGGGCTAAGAGTCCTCTTACATAGGGCAGAGGTAGCCATCTCTTTCCAATTTCTTACCAAATCAGCCACAAAATAATCTGAGAACAGCTCCATAGATTTCAGCCAGTGTGCTACCCTTAAAAGTATTTGATCTAATAAGTTTTCCAGGGTTCTTTCCTTGTCTGAAAAGATTCGTTTCTTTCTTCCCATAGGGGCCAACACACTGCTGCCCTAATGCTTCTCCACATAATCTTCCCTTTCTTCTTCGGCCATCTGAAAAATGAAGAAGAGAACAAGTTTTGGATGTTCACAAGGGGATTCCAAATACACCCAAAGAGGGAGAAAGCCCCACTCCCATACTGTTTTAGTGATCGAACAGGTAACCATAAGGTGGCAATTAGTTTCCCCATCATCTTTACAGAGAGCACACTTATTAGGAAGTCAACAAGAATTGGGTATCTTTTTCTGAAGTAGGCCATTTGTGTTAATTCTTTCTAGGAAAGTTTCCCAACAAAAACTACCAACCCGAGGAGGAATGACCTTACTCCAAACTTCTTTAACTGGGAAGGACAACCCAATAGGATCAAAAGGCTGAGTTAATGTCTCAAAAATTGACGCACAAGAGAAAGTACCTGAGGAGGAAGGGGCCCAAAATCCTGTGTCCTTATTAGGGTCCAAGAAGACATTTTCAATGATGGCTAGCAGAGACAAGATGCAACCCAAGTCTGTATCCCTAATTGCCCTTCTAAGGCCTAGGTTTCACCCAAAACCAGTTCAAATCTGACAGAGGATACAAAGAGGGAAATTGGTCCATCAAACGTGAATCCCCAACCCTATGTTGTTCCCAAAAATTTATTCTATTACTAGAGTTAAGACTATACTTGATCCAAGGGGAGAAAATTTGAAGCAAATCATGACTGGCTTTCCATGCAGAGGCAGCTGTAGCCCTTGCCATAATTCTAGGTTCCCAATCTGCACTATCTCTTCTCTCTCATAACAATCTTTCAACTCTTAGTGCACTATCTCAAGCTTAGCTGTAAGGTCCAAGTCGCCAGCTTGCGAATCCAACTCATCAACCTCTACTTGTACTGGCTCGACTATAACTTCAGGATGTCAGGGCACTTTACTTGAATGTCCGATGATGAGAACTGGACACCTGAGGTATCCTCGTTGATGACGGGTGTCACATGCTCAGCGGGAGAAGGCTCCCGCTCATGCCTCGAGTCACCTACAACGGGCGCATCCACGCTCACCTGCCACAAGACCCGTGGGAGGCTGCCCTGGTGTTGTAACATGAGCCTTAGTGATTACATCAGCATCAATAGGCACGCCATCCCCATCATGAGCATTACTCCCCTAACGAACATTCAAAGTAACGACTGGAACTCCCACATTACTGGCCTCCTCCCTTGGTGACGCCCACATCACCGGGCGAAGAGACTTTAAATCTTCCATTAAACGCTTGATGATAGGTTTCATAGGCACACTAGCTAGGATGACACCAGACACTCCCTATGGCCAAAAAAAAAAAATGAACGTGGCATCACGAACACAAACAAACCAATACTATAAGAAAAGATTGACCACTCAATACACCAGACACTCCATACCTCCATTCACAACACTGTTAGTCGGCGCTCACGTGGTGACAGGCTCGGGGCAACCTTCTCTTACCCCTACTTGTTTCAAAACAAATGACTATAAAAATGTACATTTAGTCCTGACAAGAAAGAAAATAAAATTCGAATAGAAAATTGAGCCAATTGATTAGTACGCTTGCCAATGCAGATGACCTCGCTCCCTTCTCACGGACACAAGGGGCTATCTTCTTCACATGGCCACCCACAACCGGGACTGCTACACCCGTAACAGGTGGCAAAGAATCCTTTGTTGATTGACTAGACCCCACTTCAACCTGGGGCTGAATGTTATCCTTGTGAGGTGTGTCAATTGGAGCTTGGACTGGAACACCCGCCGAGCTGGCTACAGGAATAGAGCCTTGTTCCTCAAGTCGAGGGCCCGCCACTGGAACGTTAACATCTATCGCCCCCGATAGCAAAGTAGGACAAGAGGGGCAATTGAAGCAGACAAGTGCAATGGAACCTACACACCAGACAACCCGCTTCCTCGACCAAATTGTTGGTGATGGAAGGCTGTCTACTCTCCCCTTCCTCGACCACAACCCGCTTCCCTATGTGCAATCAAACTTCCATGTCAAGAGGGGCAATTGAAGCAGACAAGTGCAATGGAACCTACACACCAGACAAACCCGCCCCACCCTGTTCCACAGCATGACCTGGTGGGGGTGCCATTACATGCCTTGGACGAGGCTCCATCACCATGAATAGTTGGAAGTTGTTGAGTAATGTGCAAAGATGGCCACAACGGAGTGAGGAACAAACCTTAGTGTACTTATATCCGAGTAGTGGAAAACAAGAAACACCAGCAAATGTGAGGTCATTGTGCCCTGCCAAAAAGCATCCCCACTTCCATGAATAAGAAACTGTGAGCCCAAGCTGTCGTACCCAAATTGTTGCAGGAGGCGGTTTGGGCGGTAAACGGTGGTCTGGGTCTCCCCTGGCTTGTCCAAATAACAGTGAACCCTAGGCCATAGCACTAGACGAGTGGCCTTGACTATAAGATTATCGGCACTGACGACGCACTGCTGATCTCCCCCTTCGGCAACATTCATTCCCACACAGAATGGTATGGAATGGGGCACGTATTGAACATAATGGCGGGCTTCAAAGCCATCCAAACTGGCAAATTGGGCTTCTATCCTATTAAAACCAAAACCCCTACCCGCTTCGCATTCAACCACAGCTTACCCTGGCAGACGTCAAACAAGACCTGCCGAGGCTCTGCTTCATCCAGCGTTGCCACATGCACACTGAAAGGGGATAGCTCACAAGGCGCGACATCCAAATCAAAGTGCTCAAAGAGAAATATTAACAAGAATGGGCAAAACACATATGAAGACTGACGTGCACATCCAGGATCCATAATCTAATGGACTGTGCCGTGCATCTACTCATTCAAATAACCGAGAAACATCGATGCCAACAACAGCTGATGTCCCCCGGCAACCAAAACGGCCAATGTCACGAGTTGGGTAAAGAGTAAAGAACAAAAGCAGCCAGGTGACACTGACTGTTCATCTTCCGCACAATGGAGTTACTGCCACCATGGTACTTGAGCCGTTTCTTCATCCACCCATCAAGTGTCATCTTGCCCCGAGTAGAAGTAGAGTTCATCTTCAACTTAAAGTGGTCTATTTCAGCCACCAATTCTTCATATATAGAAACCAATTCCCCAGGGATACTTTTCGGGTGCTGGCGATGACGTGATGATAAAGTAGCAATGCCAGCGCCAGTAAACTCCAAATGCACCAACAAAGGTGTGGGTACGGCAACACCAATGTGCCACTAACGGTTCCACAAAATCCACACCATTATCCTCTCAAAGATCCATGAAGCATTCCACAAACGTCAACAAATATGCATTATGTAGTAGCCTACAGTACATAGGGTTCTCTAGGATAAATGACGCCCATGAAGTGTAGTTGGTGAAGCTTTTAGAGCCCACGATCCTAGGCTCTGTGCAACGGTAGACGACTTTGCATGCCTGTCACGCTCATATAGATAGAGAAGCTCCTTGCCTTGAACAATATTGAAAGTGTTTCCCGTGCCCATCACCATAGGCACTGGAGGCCAAAATCCCCTCCCTGAGTCGGCCACCCTTCAAACTTGTAGTCGGAGAGCAACTCCACTGTATTTACGTCCCAGACAAAGTCTAGGAACGAACAAACTTTCTTAGTCACCTCTTCTCGTGCATGGGACTTCCCATCGTTGCGAGAACCCTTAGATTGTTTGCGTGGTGCCATCGAATGCAAAACGCAACAACCCTAAATGGAAAAAAATCTGCAAGTAGAAGGGGAATGGAGTCAGAGAGTAGTCACAACAACGACAACACAATAGATCAAGACGAAAACGAACGAGTGGACCGCTCCTCACCCCGCTTTTAAAGATAATTTGGAAACTATCTGGCAACCGAAACGACGCCGCAGAAAAGTGATGGCTGCCCGGGTTACCCGTCACCTTTTCATTGGGAGATGTACTGTTATGTTAGTGTCCCAAATACTTAAGATCGCTATGATTCAAACGTAACCGCCAAATGTTTGTACCTGTAGCCTAAATGATGGCATAATTTTCAAGGTGTCTAGGCGATTCTAGGCAACACTAGGGCGCCTAGGCGATAAAAATTTTATAATATGAAAAACTGACTATTAGTTAGTTTCCTAGTTTTATATACCATTTAGCATGTATGTTAATTGAAAAATAACAATTCTCTTTATTAAAAACATTAAATTTCCTCTAAAAATGTGGCGAATCATCACATCTAAAAGATAAAAATCTTTTACATATATTAATTTCATTATTTTCAAAAATAATACTACTATAATAAGTATTTAATAGAGCAAATTCATATTAATTAGCAGCTAAAGAAGGTTATTAACTTTATGTGATAAATATTTAAGATGGAAATTAAAATAGAAAAAAAAACAAGGATTGAGTTTCAGTTTTATTTAGTTAGAGTGAGAATAGAGAAAAGGAACTTTATTATTCTGTTGTTACTTTCCCCTTTTTTTCTTTTATTTTCTTTCTTTCTTTCTTTTTCTCTTCTCAAAACCCTTTGATCTTTTAAATTTTAATAGTAAAACATTAAAACAAAATATAATTGATAATATATATATATATATATATATATATATATATATATATATATATATATATGTATATAGAATATAATAAAATGTACTAACACATACATTAATAAGATACAACAATATAAATGATATTATAAAAGGCGCCAACCTTGTCATTTTTGTCGCCTAGGCAGACGCCTAGTCACCTAGAAGGGCGCCTAGTTGCTAAAAGTCAAGGCGTTTGTGCGAGGCGCCCAGCCAAGGGTGCCTAGTCGCCTAGGCGATGCCTTGACAACTATGGGCTACACACTACATCATCCATTGCACCCCACCAGCCAATCAACGCTCATCTCTTAGAATTCAGACTAACAGTATAGTTCAACACCATGCACGACAAAAATAGTTACATAAACACAATGTAAACAAGACATGGGAAATCGTTCACACCACCCGGTGTTTCATTAAGAATAACATTGACACAAGACATCCCACTACCAAAACACTAGGGGATTGTCACCTTGCCAATCAAAGTATATCACCACAATACACCATTTTTCGAAAAACGAAACACTCCCACAGCCTACCCAAGTAAATATGTGTTTCTTGCTAGGAAGCCCTTTGTCAAAAGTCATGGGGGGCTGCAACACCAGAAGTAACAATACCAATGACTTTCGATAGAAGCCTTCCGACCAAGAAACAGGGGGGCTAATAACACAAGAGCCGAATTAGACCTCAAAGCGAAAATAGACCAATTGCATCAATGCTAAAAACCCCAAATCCACAATTGCTTCCTATCAAATACCCCCCGAATTCAAAACAAAATCCTCACCTCACTGTTGCCTTTTAAAACACACCAACATCGCATGGGGGCTAATTGTAAGTACGTGATATTCACCATAATTGCGATTGCGATGAAGGTACCAAATTGGAACCACAAAAACACCCATGGTGACACACAAGTTAACGCGGATCTGCAATGAGCCCATAACTCATCACGAATCTGCGATAAGCTCAAGAGCGTTGCGGACCTGTGGTACATTTAAGAATCGACATGTATTTACAAGCCAAAGACTATTCGTGATAGAATAACCAGCCGATGACGGAGCAAGTAGGCCAACACGTCAGACTAACTCCTATGTCACCCACGCCACGTCAACACAGGGGACCCGCGAAGGGAAGTAGCATATGTGCACTAGGAGAATCCTCGGATGAAAGGAAATTCTGTCCTGGGAAGATCTTGTGTGACATGTGGCGAACCCCCAGCAACACCCTCCTATCAGTCGATATCGAATTAAGGATCTCCTTTCCAAATAAGAGTCAAATCCCTTTTGGCTCCTTCCCTTTAGGGCTCCAGGATCTCCCCTTATAAAAGGGAGCATAGATTATATCAAACACACGATTCTATCAATAGAATATCGTAGCCTACCCTCACTACTTGAGACTCCTAGCCTTTCTTTGTCCTCTAAGGAGACCACTACACTTAGCCTTACCATGCCACTTACAGGAACAGAAGATGAACAAAGGGTCTTAAAAAAGGAAGCACAAGTAATCTTTTATCAGCAAATGCTATGGCTCGTCTTGCAAAGCAAGGGGCAAATAGGGAAAGATTGTAATGGGCTCAACTGTATACTGAATCTGTTTTCTATCTTTTTCTTTATTCATGTTGTTAGGAGATGACACAGCTCGCACCTCTCTATGGAAAGCTTGTAATTGCATTATTCTTCTATTAATGATATCTTAATTTATTTATCAAAGAAAAAAGTTAAGTAACCATTAGGATGGGGGGGGGGGACCAAATCCTCCTATCCGACTTGTGAGGATCCAAGCAGGCATTGCCAAGAAAAAGAATAACATCCTTTAAACCCCTTTGGAAGCCAAAGTTTCAACTTAAGGAAAGAGGGAGGATAATGGATGGGAGAAATTGAGAAACAACCTCTTTCTTAAGCAATGAAATAGAGTAAAAAGAGAGGGAAAGAGGTCCTTGAGAGCTAAGTTTCCCACCCCACCCAAACATCTTCCCAAAACAAACATCATACCTGATAAAATAAAATAAAAATAAAAATAAAAATTGAGGAAGGATACCAGCATCCCAACCATTATTCAAGCAACCATGAGTACTTGCTACCACCTCACACTACAACCTCTCCCTTTCTGATGCCCATCTCCACAACCATTGTACTAATAACTTTTTCCTTCATTCTTTTAATAAATTCAGGACAGTTAGTTATAAAAAAATCATTTAATGAAAAATCTTCTAATTCGATTTTTTTCGCACAAATTGTGAACAACCAATACCCCAATCAGATTACTCCACTCTGAAATTTTCTTAAGGAATTCATAATAAAAACCACCAAACTGATCTGGATCCTTTCAATTTCCACATCAATAATAATCCACATATCAAGCTCAAGCAGAATGCCATTGTACAACCTGATGACAATGATTATCAGTAGGGCTTTATGCTCAAGAGGTCAGCAGGTGTGGGGCGAAGGATATGCCATCTTATCAACTAGTCTGTCTGATTGGATCAGATGTAAAGTTTCTTCTGTAATAGGAGTGAGGGAGAGGGAGAAGAGAAATTGGGTGAGTTGACTAGAATAGGGGAGTCAACTGGGACTAGCATTCTGTATTTAAATAAAATTTTATAAATACCCTTGCTTAAAAATAATATCCAACACTCTGCAACAATCTGAATATCTCACTCGCTTGGATTAGAAAGGTCAGAAAATGCCTTGTCTGAAACAGATGCAAGGGAGGTTAATAGGGCTGAAGAAGGGGGGAGGGGTGGCCTGGGGACCACTTGCAAGTTGCAACATTAAGGGAAAGAGTAGAAGTTCTACCTTGTTTTGTGCTTAAGTACTATTTCATTATCTTTAGTATTTCTGATCTTAATAATAATAGTCTAAGTACATTTTCATCTTTTTTTTCTTTTTCTTTTGCATTAACATTGATGCTTAATTAAAATTTTCTTTATATTTGTAGAGTTGCTGCGACAAAAAGTCCTGTAATATTCATTGGAACTGGAGAGCACATGGATGAATTCGAAGTTTTTGATGTTAACCATTTGTTAGTCGTCTATTAGGTAGCTGTACCCTCCACCATGATGGCACCTTTACGTTTGATGTACTCACAGCTTGAAGGTTTATGATATTACTTAATGCCCCAAGGTGTATTAAGTGTTCACATTTTATATCTTGTTCCTATCAGGCATGGGTGATTGGTCTGGGTTCATGGACAAAATTCATGAAGCTGTACCTATGGATCAACAGCCTGAGCTTCTGCAAAAGCTTTCTGAAGGCAACTTCACTTTACGTATTATGTATGAGCAATTCCAGAACATTCTTAAAATGGGTCCTATTGGTCAGGTTTGTTGCTTATTATTCTATCTTATATAAGTTTTTCTTCTTAATCAATAATGCAGAACTTATTAAGAGAATATTATGAACTATATGATTCTACTCAGAATTTAATTCAATTAAGCAAAATGAATCTCAAATTTTAGATTTATTTATAATTTGTTTTATAAGTAAATAATCATATTCCATTAATTCAAAGATTGGTTACATGAGAATCCCCTTAGAGAGGCGCGAAATGCTGCCTCTCGATACAGAAAACACAAAAACTACATAAAAAGTGTCTGTTAAAAGACAGTAATTACAGTTCCGCCCAAAACAATGTTTTCCTGTTGGTCCCTTGTTTTGCCAAGACACCAGCAAATGCATTAGCTGATCTCCCAACCCACTGAACTGTTACAGACATATTCCTTGTCAGTCATTTGAATCTCTTTATCTCATTCTTGTAGTTCCATGTGACATCCTCCGGATTATTTAACAAGTTCACCATTGTCTTAGAGTCCCCTTCAACCAGAAGCTGCTCCACACCCATTTCTTTTGCAAGATGTTTTTCTTGTATTGCAGCTAACAGCTGCTATATTGTGTTCTTGACCTCAATTCAACTGGATTGATAGCTGACATTGTGTTATTCCTATACATAAAAACAATTGTATGGAAGACAAGGAACCTTAAAAGCTAAAATGGCGAACAAGATGCTGCATAGAGAGAAACCTGACCATAAGATAAAGTTTCAAACTTTCATCCTTAACAAGGAAATGGCCAAGAAATTAACTAAAAAAGGTATCCTTGAGAATGAATTGTTCCATTGTGAAACCATAGCCTGGATAATTTGGACTATATGAGAGTAAAGGGAGAATGGCAATGGATAAAGATGATCTTTTTTTTTTATGATCTTAAATTTTCACAAACTTCAATCTAGTCTAACAAACAATTTTCACCTAAGAGATCTCAAATTTTCAAACTCTCTTTGGGTATTACACATTAATAGTAGGAAATCTTGTTACTTGGTGAAGTAAGAAATAGACCATAGTAGCAAGTTCAAGTGTTGAAGCAGAATATAAAGCTATAGCACATGGAGTTGCTGAACTATTGTGGCTTCAGATTCTTCTAAAGGAATTGGGAATGGTTGTCACCAGCCTTTAAAACTCTATTATGACAATCAAACAGCAATTAAAGTAGTTAGTAATCTCGTTTAGCATGATAGAACTAAGCACATTGAAATTTATAGATACTTTGTGAGAGAGAGAGAGAGAGTTGTTTTTTGGAGACCTTTGCATTTCATATATGCTATCTACCAATGACTTAAAAGGCGTGCCTAGGTGCACAGGCGAGGCACATTTTAGGGTATGCACCTCGCCTAGGTCCTAGGCGCAACCCTTTCAAAAGGTGTATGCTTGGTGCACCTAGGTGTGCGCCTTTTGAAAGGTTGACACTTTTTTCCTTTTCTTGAACCTAGCGGTTGGGCTGGGGGTGAAGCTCCCAAACCCCCGTGCCACGCCCCTCGAGGCAAGTCCAAACAAGTCCATGTTAGGGCCTTAAATTCTTAGTTCTCACGCAATTAAACTCTTAATTCTCACACAAAAAATAATGATTTTATAATTTTAATTGCTTTTCAATAATATATTTTATTAGGATGAATGAAAGAACAACATTACCAAATAGAGGGTTTTCAGAGCTTCAGTGAGCAAGCGAAGAAAAGAGATTATGGGTTTTACATGCTTGAAAATGTTTTATATGTTTGATTTTATTTTTAAATTCTCAGTTGAATATGTTTTACATGTTATGTTTATGTATTTTAATTTTAGATAATAGGTTTTTTAAAACATTTATTCTAAAGTTTAAGTTTATATTTTTTATTAATATTATGTTTAATATTTTTATTTATTTTTGAATTTTTGGCCATTTTTATTTGTAGTTATTTTTTATTTTTTAATTTTGTGCCTTAAAAGGCATGTGCCTCGCCTTGCGCGCAAATTGACCCTTGTGCCTTTTTTGTGCCTTGCACTTTTAAAACACTACTATCTACGAGACATTGGCCAATGCGTTCACTAAGGGTCTCGCTTAAGCAAGATTCACTGAATTATTGTGCAAGTTGGGCATGATAGATAACTGCTTAGCTTGAGGTGGAGTTTTGTGTGGCTCAAATGTATGGGTTTAGTGTGTAATATTGGGCCTAGGTTGTAGTACTTTTATTTCTTTTCTTGGACTTAGTGTGTCTGGGCCTTGAATCTTTTTATGTCTTCTATTTGCTGCCATCTAATCAGGGGCAGAGTTGTCTTTTCATGTATTATTAGCTTCTCTTATAAAAGATATCTGGTAGGGCTGGGAGATTCATTGAGCTGCCACCCTATTTTCAAACTTTCTTCTTTTCCTCTTTTTCACTTCTCTTCTTGCATCTTAATGTAAATAGAAGATTAACTCTTATCAAATCTACTTTTTCTAACCTCTTGGCCCTTCTTCGTTTTTTGGATTTTGAAGGGCTTGGGGGGAGTCAGTCAATGGGATTTTGCTTCCCATTGACCAAGATACTCATGCTTAGTTTTCAGATTCATGTGGGGCCCACGGGTAAGTGATACCCATCTCCAAGTGGATAAGTAACTTTCCCACCTAGGGGGAAGTTGCCAATACATGATGGGACAAAATTGCCCCTTTTAGTAATAGCTTTTTATGGCTAAAATGGTCATTGTTTTATTTGCCTGGGAAACAAAAGAACATGGGTAAATGCACTTGCCCAGGTAGGTAAGTTAATTTACCTAGGTAAATGACTCAGATAAAAAATGAATGGGGCCTTGGTTTATTTCTTTTCCCTGTTTAGAGCCCCAATCAAAATAATAAACAAAATTAAAAAGAAAATATAAGGGACTTTCTTTGGGATGTGGGGAATGACAAGAACGGCCACCTATTAAGTTGGGAGAATTTAACAAATCGTAAATACAGGGGGTTTAGGGATTGGAACTTCGAAGATCGAGGGAAAGAAATACTGCTTGTTTGGGGATGTAGTTATGGACGTTTCCCATTGAAGATAATTCTGTGACATTTGGTAATCAAGTGCATCCATGTGTTAAGATCTAATGGGTGGGATTCTAGTATTTCTAGGAACCTCACTTACAGGAGCCCTTTGAAAGCTATCATGACCATCTTACCCACTTTTCTCTTAAAGACATTAGATATGATCTCCGATTATTAGGTTCTCCTCCTGCAAGGTCCCCACTGAACATAAATACACAGACAGAGACTATACCATATTTGTTTCGATGCGGATAGGAACATGTATTCTATGTTATCTGTTGCATTGTACAAACAAGTTATGGCATAACCATCAGGTTATTAATTAAAATTTATAAATTGATAAAAATAATATGCAATATACCAAATTAGAATGATAGAAGGTACAAGTATCCATAAAATAGAAGTTTATAAGCAATAAGTTTCAATGTTTAAGCATTAAATAAAATAATAACTAGTCAACTAACAATTATAAACATTTTACATTTCATGTTTCAAAATGCAAAGTTCTCAAATTATTCAAATGACCAATTTAGATGAAAGGATTCAAAGGAAACATATGAAGAATCATTCATATAATTGATATTAGACTTATGCTCATCCAATAGTTTAGAAAAAAGGAAACACTTAGCCGATTTGGTCTATGCAAAATAAATAAATAAATAAAAGGAAAATAAGTACATTAGGAAAAGAAATGAAAAAGATAACAAATTTGGGATGTTAGATTTAGAAGAATAATAAAAAAAATCTCACTTGATTTATCCAAGAGAAACTAAAAACTTAATCCTCACACCAAACCTTGAGGGAAAATCTGTGCATCTCGCCTCAAGGTGTATGCCTCACGCCTCAAGGCTTAAGCCTTTTAAAACAATGCATGAAATTTGTTCCATCCAGCTTTTATTATCGAAAGAAAAAAAAAAAATTGTTTCATCTAGTTTTAGAATGGTCATCTGGATATTCAGGCTATCAATCATACCAATAGAAATCAAGACAAAACATGTAATCTTCTTTTCTTCTGATCAACCCCTTCGTTTAATCTGCCTCAAAAAACTCTCCTCCCAACCAATTGACCCCTGCAATGTCACAAGGGGGCACCATGATTGGAATAAGATCACTGAATTTATAACCAGGGCTTCAATCAATCCTACTCTGAATATTATCAGAACACATCAGCACATGTTTTTAGGCCAACCAGTGAGTTGCACTTCCAAACGTCATGTAACAGACATGTTTAATGGACCCATGTGGTAAATATGGAAGAGAGGAATCAGTACCAAGATTCTAAGAGACCACCAAATTGAATGAGGATTCATCCATTCTGTTGAATGTCTCATAGATCACCCTTTGCAGACTACAATCACAGATGACTACTCATGAAATAGCATGTCCCTTGCACAAGAATGACATGCACAAAATTCATCAAAAAAAATAAAATGAATGACATGCACAAATTGAGAAATTGTCAAAGGGTATTACTCAATGTTGGTCCCAGCTATCTGGGGTCTTGGGATTTGGGAAGGTAGATTGGACCATAGTTGTCAAGGTGATGCCGAGGCGACAAGGCGCCCTTTGAGGCTCAACTCGCCTAATCATCAAGCAGTTTTGTACTATTTATTATAAAATACTATTTTATTCTTTATTTTTTGACATTATAATTATAAAATAGGCATTATTAAACTAAAATATTCATTTTGTGTGTTTATATACTAATTTATTTTTATTATTTTCTTATTTGTTAGGGTTTAATCAATACAAACATTTTTAAATGCTGTATAGAACCCTCAAAGACTTCAAAACCTGAACCAATAAGTAAGGAAGAACTTAAAATTGTCTAACCAACACATTTTCTATTACTACTAGTACTACTACTACCTTTTCTTTTCTTCTTTTCCTATAACAGAAGTAAGGGTTCAGCCCTTATATTTTTTTGAAATTTCTTTTCCTTCTTTTTCTTCTTCTCATTAATATGTTGATTTTCTATACTTTAACATGAACTCTATACTTATGAAAATTATGAATAATTATTAAGAAAATATGGTTATGGTACCTATGGAACTACCCTAGCATCTATGTTTTCTACATAATCGCCTAGGCAATGCTAGGCGACTAGGCACTCCCCTATCGCCTAGCCTCGCCATGGCACCTTGAAATCTATGGATTGGTAAGGACCTAAACCTCATATTCGTAAAAAATACCAGTACCTATTTCTACTATTTTCCTTCCAAGAAATTCTTAACACTAAGTTCTTTCATAGAATTGCAAACGGGAGAAGGAAAACTTTCATTTTTTTGTTGGAGATGGAGGATGGTACTATCACCCAACAAGCAGATATTTCAAGGGCCTTTGTGAACCATTTTAAATCAACTATAGGAGCTAAGAACTACCAGATGGAGTCTAGGACTTGAAGGACCTCTATTGGAAGAAAGGTGGAGAGTTGTTTTATAAAAGTAATTCAAGGAAGCAGAGGTCAAGGAAGCTATTTCTGCCATGGATCGCTCAAAAGCTCCTGATCCAGATGGCTTCACTATGGCTTTCTACCAAGAAGGTAGGGATTGGATTAAGGAGGATCTAATGAAAATTATCTGAGGTTTAAATGCCACTTTTATTGCTTTGATCCCTAAGAAGCTAGGTGCCAATCATCCTAAGGACTTCAGGCCAATCAGTTTGGCGATTAGTCCCTACAAATATTGGCTAAAGTATTTTCTTTGCGATTAAAAAAGGTTCTTTCCTCAATTATTTCTCACTTCCAAGGGGCGTTCGTTTAGGAGAGGCAAAAATCCTTATTGCCAATGAATGTGTTGAAGACTTTAAGAAATCAGACAAGAAAGGAATTGTGTGTAAATTGGACTTAGAGAAGGCTTATGATTTGGTGGAATGGTAGTTCCTGATTGAGATATATAAATAAATGGGGTTTTGGTGCAAAATGGTGCAAACGGATAAAGGGATGCCTGAAGACTTGTCACTTTTCAGGGGTGGTGAATGGGAGAGTAGAGGACTTTTTTAGTGCCTTTAGAGGAGTAAGGCAAGGGGATCCATTCTCCCCATTCCCATTTACTCTCATTGCGGAGGTGTTTAGCAGATTGATTGTGAAAGTGAATGAGGGAGCACTAATAAAGGGATGGAAAGTGAAGAGATAGGGTAAGGGCGACCCATCTACAATTTGCAGATGGCATCATAATTTCCTGTGAAAAGGGGGGGAGAACATGATTCGAGGAATTTGAGATTGTTGGTGAATCTTTTTGACAGAGTGACAAATTTGAAGGCAATCTTATCAACATAGTTTTCAATGCGCCAAGGCGAGGCTAGGTGACAGGGGGGCACCTTGTCGCCTAGTTGCCTAGGCGGTCGCCTAGGCGATGGATTTTTTTTAAGTAAAACCATATATCCTAGAGTAGTTACCTAGGTTCCATAACCATCTTCCCTAGGTTCCCTAGGGTCCCGATACCTGTTTACAGGTGTTTTCAGGGACCCATATTTTTAAATAATATATATATATATATTTAAAAATGAAATTGAAAACTAAAGAAATAAAAGAATAGGGGGAGTATCGTTACAAGTACCAATACACCTCTGCCAATACACATTGGCAGAGGTGTATCGATACTTTGAACCATGGGTTCAATACAGTAGTTAGCAATGTTTGCGTTGATTAAACCCTAGCAAAATAATAAAATAATAAAATGAAATTAGTATATAAACACATAGAATGAATATTCTAGTTTAATAATGTCTATTTTATAAATATGGTGTCAAAATATTAAAAATATAAAAGTATTTTATAACCCAGTGCACAAAACTGCTTGGCAACTAGGCGAGGCGAGCCTCCAAGGGCACCTCGTCACCTAGGCGTTGCCTTGACAAATATGCTTATCAAGAGTGTGGTTGCTGGTATCAATTTGAGTCAAGCTGAGATTGAAGATTGGGCTAGGGAGTTAGGGTGTACCTCAAGTGCATGACCATTAAGATATTTGAGGCTACCTTTGGGAGTGAATCCTAGAGTGTTATTCTTTTGGGATATGGTGGTGGATAAATTGGAAAGGGAGTTAGTGGGATGGAAGAGGAACTATATCTCCTTGGGAGGTAGAATAACTTTTATTAAATCTACATTGGCTAATCTTCCAATTTATTACCTTGCAGTCTTTTGCATGCCTCAAGCCATTGTGAAAAGAATTGAGAAAATAATGAGGAACTTTCTCTGGGAACCTGGGGAGGAGAAGAGTGATCACTTAATTAGATGGGAGGTGGTTTGTAGGAGGAAAGAGTGTGTGGGCTGGGTTTGGGAAGACTGAAGGAAAAGAACTAGGCTCTTTTAGGGAAATGGCTTTGGAGATTTCCAAGGGAAACAGACAAACTATGGAATAGAGTGGTAGCAAGCATTCATAGGCTTTCAGAGAACGGTTGGGATGCTGGAATATCTAACGGAGCTTCTAGTGCTTCTCCTTGGAAGGCTATCCACAATATTCTTCCACATTTTTTGCCTCATACCAGGTATGCTACCAACTCAGGAAGCAAAATCTAATTTTGGGAGGATCTATGGGTAGGAGAAGCTCCTTTAATGGAGTTTTTTCCTTCTCTGTTTGTTACTTCATCTTTCAAAGGTAGACCCATTTCTGAGTTCTTGGTCCATTCCCCTTCTCAGTCTGGAACTGGTTGGAATTTGGGTTTCTGTAGGAATGTGAGGGATTCAGAGTTGGATCTTGCGTCATAATTGCTTATTTTGTTGGATGGTGTTATTATTGATAATAGCAGAGTGGATAGCTGATTATGGATGGGTAACTCTGGAATTTTCACTTATGCTTCATTCTTTGAAATGCTGGTTCCCTCTCCTTCATTTCCTATGTCTTTCCCTGTTAAGGAAGTGTGGTGTTGTCCAATCCCCCCTAGGGTGAGTGGTTTTTGTTGGGAGGTTTACCATGTTTCGATTAATACTCGTCATTTTTTACGAAGGAGGAGACCTGGTTGGTACCTATCTCCAAACTGGTGTGTCCTGCGTGAACCAAATGGTGAATCTGCTCATCACTTATTTCCTGCCCTTTTGCTTGTGGTGTTTGGGATTGGTTTTTTTCCTTGTTTGGTTGCAGGTGGAACACTCCACTTAGCTTGGATAAATTGTTTGGTCCCTTGACTTTCAGCTTGCCAAGAAAGAGGGGAAGATTAATTTGGAAGTGCAAAAGAGCAGTAGTGATCTGGACATTGTGGGAAGAAAGAAATAAGAGAATTTTTTAGCAGAAAAAAAGAAATAAACAGGCTCTGATTTTAAGTATAATGGTAAAGGTGACACGTTGGATGAAGACAACTGAATTGTTTCTAGACTTCACATTTGATGATATTTTTAGACAATGGGGCACAATTGCTGCATCATCCCCCGCTAAGAAGATTCAAAGGTGACTCAATGGGTGCAGAACTAAAGGTTGCTGTTTTGGGGGTCCAAAAGGCATGGGAAATAGGGATCAGGAAGTTGTTGATTTTAGGAGATTCAAAGGTGATCATCATCTGGCTGAAAGATAGCAACAAAACTCCATGGTATTTCAGAAATGAGATGAAGAAGTTTAAAAGATTCTCAAAAGACATGCAGGTGAATGTGCAGTGGGTACCTAGATCAGAAAACTGTTTAGCTGATTATTTTGCTAGGCAAGGGGTCAATAGAGGGAATTGTTTTTGGGCTCAGCTGTAACTGTAAGAATATGGTTCTGCTTTTTGTCCTAAGAGCTTGGGGTAGCCAAGGCTAATCATATTGTAAATTTTCTTCCTAAATTAATAAAATAACTTTTCTGTTGAGAGACCTCTAATGTCGATCTTCACTCTTCAGTGAAATGTAACTGGGACACTGGGTTATGTACTTATGTAAAACTGGGGAAATGGGAATGGGTCTCTCTCTCTCTCTCTCTCTCTCTCTCTCTCTCTCTCTCTTCAATATACACAAACACACAGAGACACTCAATGAATTGAAGACACTGAACTTGCATGTCAGGTTATCCCCAAGAAACTCCCTGAAAGGCCTCTATACAATGCCTTCCACAATTACTTATCAACCTCTGATATCACTCTTCACCGGCTAAAACTGTGAATCATGGCCTTGATGTATTGGTGTAGCCACACTTTGAATTGGATAAAGTGGCATAAAGTGAGTCATGACATCAAAGGCCGTGGTTTCACAGTTTTAGCCCAACAATATTTCATGTGGAATAGCTTCTCGTTACAGTTCAGTAATGCTGGTGAATAGATAGATGCTACAGATGAGGAAAGTGCCATACACTGATTTTCTTTGGATTTAGCGCTACATTACATTAAATACTAGAAATTAGGGGCATCTTTAAAGTTTGAAACTTGACAACATGTGTGGAAATTACATATCAGACTAGATAATGGGTAAAATTTTAGGGCCTATGAAATAGGGGTGGAGTCGGAATTGGAATGGTCATTCTGATTCCAACTGTTTGGTTGGATGGAATCAGAATCTGATTTCCATTCTTGGTGAAATGCCATTCCCAATAACAATTCCTTCCCCCTCCCTTACAAGTGAGATCCCATTCCAGTTGATTCTCATTCTGATTCCAATTCCCATTTGAACCAAACAGGTTATGGGAATAAGCCATTCTAGTTTTGATTCCAATTCCGATTTTTAATTATGACACTTTGAGCTTTAACTGCAGGCATGATAAAAAAAATCATTAAACTCATTGAATTGAACTTCACCAAATATCTCCAAATATATTCCTCTATTGAAATCTAGGATTTACTCATTACATGGATGTCATTGACGGAACCACCAGTGACTTCATAGGCTGTATAGATGACTTTAATGAGCCTTTCTAATAGCAGCAAATCAGTAGAGTGCCCTGGAACTAGCACTCTGATACAAAATGATATGGATCTTCTCATGAGAAGTGAAGAGGATGAGATTGACATATGTTATTTGCTACATGAATCCCGTTTCGCCATTCCATTCTGTTAAGTGCCATATCCATTCTTTGGATGAATGTTCATTTCTACAAACTCAAATGGTGATTGTCCTGTTAAGAGAGGGATGATCAGGAGTGAATTGTTTTTGAGGGAGTTCCCATCTTTACTGTTGCAATTTTGTTGGCGTTGGGTGTATGTTTCTTTGTCATACCGTGTTACAACCTTCATTTTTTCTTTGCTTTACTTGCAACCACACAAATACCTTTTTTTCTGATTTGCCACTGCTTTCTTTTCTTTGTAGGTTTTTTCTATGCTTCCAGGATTTAGTGCAGAGTTAATGCCAAAAGGTCGTGAAAAGGAAAGCCAAGCAAAGATCAAGCGTTCCATGACTATGATGGATTCCATGGCAAATGAAGGTAATGCTGGTCTAGAAAATGTGGTTTATTTTTCATATCCTGCCATGTGGACGAGTATCAGCTGTTCATCACATCCTATTGGTAAAATTAGAGGGGCTATTCTTTTGCCTATGAAGAGATTGGGTGACAACTAGGCCAACTTAATTATGTAAACAACCTCCCTCCCTAAAGAAAGAAAGAAAAAGAAAAGCAAGAGAAGGAAAAAAAAAAAGAAGAAAAAACACTAAGACTACTTCCACGTGCCTGTAATTGAGTTGGGGTTGAGTTCAGGTTATGGTGTATGCAACAGCTAAATTCCCATGGCTAAAAAAATTAACATTGATTTACATTTTTCCTATTATTTATTTTATGTATCATCTTTATTGTCTCATCTTTTTCCACCAATTTTACCCCACTTCCTGCTCCGTCACCATGGCCTGCTCTATTCACAAGGTGGGGTGGACTGGTTGGGCGCATTGTGCCCAAGCCAATCCTTAAAATTCATTTCAAGATGGATGGATTTAGCCATTGATGGATGACCAAGACTTTTCAATAAATGTTGGTAAATCCAACTTTTCATATTTTATTTGCAAAACAATGAAAACATAATTGTGAAATGCCATTTCCTTGACAATTTTACTTTAAGAAATAATATATGAAAAAATCCTACAATAATTAAAAAGCAAATTTCAGGTTCAGTTGCTATGTGTTAGCCAGAAATCTAGGCCTAAGCATGGCCTATATGTTGAATTCAACAGATGTACCAGGCTTGTGTCTGCCAGCCCAGCACAACCTATTCTCAGCAATAGCTTCTAGTCTGATTTTCCCATCCTTCCCTTTCTTAATTGTTCTTCCCCCAGAGGCCCATTTTTTCATTCTTAATTTTGCAGAGTTGGATAGTTCAAACCTGAAGCTTATGAATGAGTCTCGGATGATGCGGATAGCACGAGGTGCTGGTCGCCCTATTAGAGAAGTGATGGAGATGTTGGAAGAATATAAGCGCCTTGCCAAGATTTGGAGCAAGATGAAAGGGCTCAAGATTCCAAAGAAGGGTGAAATGAGTGCATTATCTCGAAATATGAATGCACAACATATGAGCAAAGTCCTTCCACCACAGATGTTGAAGCAAATAGGTGGTATGGGTGGCCTACAAAATTTGATGAAGCAAATGGGTTCTTCAAAAGACATGATGGGGATGTTTGGTCGGGGGGACAAGTAATACCAGCAACTTGTCTGTTTAGTTGTATGAAATTTCTTGAGAGGGATAAGCTTTGTGCCTTGTGCAGGATTAAAGGCATTGTTATAGGTCAATTGTAACAATCATAGATGCCCATTAACTTCACTGCCCAGGCATTTTACTTGTCAAAGTTAGGGGTGGATTTGAGCTGAGCCAAACCGAATGAATATTTGGCTACTTGAGCTAGATTTGGCAGAAAAACATCAGGCTCAAGTTCAAGTTTGAGCTCAATTCATGTTAGAGACATGAGTTCAAATTCAGTTTGACTCAAAGGCTTGTATGTTCAAGCTCACCCTGGCTTGAGCTTGATAATGAGCCAAGCATCATTAGGTTCAAGTTCAATTTGATTAGCAAATAAGCCTACATAATGGACTTGAGCTCAGCTCGAAGCTTGATATGAGCTAGGTCGAATTGAGCTTTTTACATGTCAAATTCAAATAGCTTGTAAAAAAGCTCAGTTTGTAGCCACTGTAGTCAAAAGTGCGGGGGCAGTTTTTAGTTGTCAAAGGGGAAGCCCCGATATTGTGATAATTTTCAGTTGGAGTCATTTTTTGTCTTTTTAACTATTTAAGCATGGACCATTTTTTTATACACATCTATTGAGGGGTCCTTGGACCGAGGTATATGTGACGATTTCATCTATGTAATGAATGGCTTTATCATGGATTTTGTAAAGGGATTAGATTAAGTGATTAACACAAATCACTCTTCATTTCTTTGTTTATAATCATCATTGTTTAAGAATTATCAGTATCATATTTAAGTAAATTTTACGTCTGTGGAATTCATACTTGTAGTGGGCAGTGAACGTCAACTTGCTTTCCCCCATGTGTTATTGCATGAATTAGCTTTTTTTTTTTTCTCTTGGGGGCAAGATTCAAAGTATCGACACATATCATTCCGAAACCCCTCCGATACACACCTATAGTGGGTGTATCGGGAGTCTGACCAGTTCAGGGGGTGGAGGAACCCTAAACCGGTCCCCCTGAACCAGTTTCAAAAAAAATAAAAAAACACTATCAATTCGCCTAATATGACTTTACTGGCATATCAGGCGTATCAAATTTTTGTACCTTGCTTAGGGGTCATTTGATAACAGGTGAAATGGCTGAACTAAAAAATCTTATTACTTTTTCTTAGTAAATAAGTTTTTCAGGAGGCTGTCGGCTCCTTATTAGGACTACAACTTGGGCCAGGCTAGCCTAAACCCAACTTGGAACCAGCCTAAAAGAATAGGGTTGGGTTGGATTGAAATTTGGGTTAGGGTAAAAAAACTACGAACCCGATTCAACTTTGGGACTTTCGGTTGGGTTAGGGTTGAGGCCTTGACCAGCCCAAACATACTTAATATTTGGCTGTGTAAATATTATGTATATAATTACCTCCAATTTTTTGGGTCCTCAGTTGAACCGTTTGGGTCGAATGAGTTGACCGACGACATCACATAATGATAGCGTTGAATTTTATCCACAATCACCATACAAACTCCAACGCCCCCCCCCCCTTCGGACATCATCTAATCCTACATTTAATATATTAAAATTTACATTGTTTTTTCATTTTCTTTCATTGAAAGCTTTTCCAAATGAATGGGCCTGAGACAAACCACTAATGGAGAGCCGTATGCTTGAGACCAAACATGCCAATAAAAAGGGGATAAGGGTTTCTCCTTCATTCGTTCAAAGCCTTTCACCCTGAACTGAACATACCTGAAATGAACCAACAGAAAACCGCATTCTTGAGCACTGTGTACCATCAATGGAGAACCAAATGCCTAAGACTAAATGCTTCTCTAAACAGAACCAAATGCCCATGCTTCATACTTGGCCGAATGGTGAGGCCCGTGTTAACCAGTTATGCCCTTAGCTCTAATCAGATTGATGTACTTATTGACATTTATTATAAATAAATAAAGTACATATTTGATTCATGTTATCATGGTGTATTTCTATGTTATACCCTTAAACTGGACACTTATGAGACTTGTGTTAGTTTAGAATCTTCACAGTTGTTAGATGGACCTGTGGATGTTTATCCTACCAAGGCTGACACCAGTGTGCTACCAAAAAGGTTGGGGTGGCTTGTCTAAGCTGCTAAGGTGAGACCCAAAGCACATGTAGTGTGGATCTGATCGAAACTCTGAATCAGACCATTTTTTCTAGTTATGCCCTGGACCTTGGAGATAGATGGGCAAAACTGGAAAGTTACACCTGACACTTAGACTCGATTATGGTATTGCACTAGGTGTTAGACTATATTGTCTTTGTTATGCCAATCAGTGAGATCCTTAGTGAAAGTGAAAACTTGGGTATGTTGGGACAGTTTGAGAATTCACCTGAGTAAGTGACCATAGTGACAGAATCAACCCCTTATCGGACAAAGTAAATGATTAGGGAATGCACTCTCTCTCTGATGGAAACCTAAACTGCCAGCAGTTGAGGGAGATGTCTTCTCTTGTCGAGTAGTGTTTGATCATTATGGACTGAGAGGTTAAGTGTAAGACCATTTAGGATTGTCACCTGATGGGCTAATCTCACATAAGTCCATAGTCCTTGGGCCTTCATAAGGTGGCTGGAGCCAGGGACCATTTAGTGTAAATGTTGGGCCTGCTAAGAGCCCATACTGATGGGCTCAGGGGTTCACTGTCTTCAGTAGTGAATTCGGCCAGGTCTTGTAACAGAGACTAGGCTGAACACATATGGCTTTTATGGAGATCAATGCTAGGGTCCCACGCCATACAAAGAGAGTCAAGCTAAATAGCATTTAAAAAGGGAAAGTGAGCCATATGACTTAATGGGCCTAAAGCCCATATGACTTTAGGATCAGTAAGAGGATAAAATATCTCTTATCCACCTAAGAGTCCAAATCCAAATATCAGATTTGGATCAAGAAACACTTTTCTAATTGGATTAGGAAACTTATCCAAAGAAAGTTATAAATAAGGGGGCAAATTCCTCAAGATAAAAAAAAAAATAAAAAAAAAAAAAAATAATAATTCAGCATTTTGTAGTTTTCTCCCTCAGCTCTTGTCGCCCCTACCCAGTTCGATCTCCATTCTTGGAATTCATCAAGATTAGATTTTGATATTGTTTCTTGCTAGAAGAAACATTCTGAAGTTGTGCTCACACCCTACATGATTGTTGCTGAAGAATTTGGGTTCTTGCTGAAAAACCTCCTTACTGATCCTATGTTACCATAAGCAGTGTCATCATCAATGGAGGCAGCTTTTGGTGACCTCTTTGGGTGTGAACACCTACGTTGGGAGCTACTTGCATGGATTACGTATCAGGTATCCCTCTTCCTCTTTTGGTTTCAGATCTGGTCCAGTTTGTTTCAAGAACAAATCTTGAAAAATGCAGTTTTTCTAAATTCAAGGAATACGATTCCTAGATGGGAGAAAGAAAATTTTTGAAATTTCGCCCAACCATCCTGCATGGTTCAGCCATCCATATGAGGGATATCCCTTCCCTATAGTGGTATCAGAACCAGGTTCAAGTCTTGAACCAAATTTAGACCAGATCTAACCTGTGCAAATGGGCAGAAACTGCTTTACTCGATTTGCACAAGTTTGCAGTTTTCTGAGAAATCGGTTCCAAGTTTTGGGTGTGTGATCTGAAATTTAATTCTTTATTTATCTGGAATAATTTTAGAACCGTTTTATTATTGTTTCTTGGATTCTTGGGTTGTTTGTGTGATGGAGATCAAAATCTTGATTAGCATCAAGATCTTTGCACCCTGTTATTTTTATTCTATTCAATACGATCTGTAAATAATTTTTTTTTATTTTAGACGAAATGTATAGGATTTATTATGATGTTAATTAATAGAAAATTAGGTTTTTCTATTTTTTTACATTGGAAGAAGTGTTGGTTTGCGCAGAGGAGGAGAAAAAGTTTTATAGATACAAGATCTACAATCTGCGATTTGCAGAAATTGTTTTTGCTATCTACGATTAATCTTTTTGTAGGTTTGCAGGTTATCCAAGATCATCACACTAACAACCCTCTGATTTTATTTTCTTGTTGATCTTGATTGTCTTTTTCAACTGTAATTAATTTCATATCACTTTCTTGAATTAAATCTTGAATTGGACACCAAACACTAGGCCGAATTTGACCTAGTTTAGTCCAAATTGGTTGGACCAAACCCATGGTTCAATGGGGTTAGTTATCTGACCCAAATTCGATTATGGGCTAAGGGTTTGATGGCCCATTACAAGATGTAATTCGGCCCACCCCTATAAAACCCAGTTTTGATAAGTTAAAGTAGAATCAACCCTATTTCAGCATTACAATTATATGGGCCAAACTACTTTTTGCAGTTTAGCCCATATACATTGATAATATTATTTGATAATATTATGGGCCTTAATGGGCTTATTATGTGTTAACTTTAATTAATTAGGGTTTTATAATTTATGTGATTGATTTGATTAAGTTTTCATGCATGTGCATGTATGTGATGTGTGATGTGCTACGTACATGGGCCAAAAGCACTTAGCCCATGTTCATTCGTTAGTGGCTCTCTACACACATTGCCATTGTGCCCTAAAAATCATTGGATGATCTCCCTTTTCGATAGGCCCTAAATAAACTTCCTCCCCAAGAGGAATCCTACGGAACCCTAGCCGTATTGTGCCCATTTGAATCTAGCTTTAAGAAAGTTAGTAGGAGCCACTTTGGTTTGACCTAAATCAGATCTAGAGATGTAACAACTTATTCCCTCCAGATTTATATAAGTGCATGTGATAAGGACATTCATGTGATAAACTCGAAGGCCTTTTGTCATTAGCATGATGATGGATTTATTAGTAATGAGGAGATGCACCATAAAATTTGGCTTTCCATTTGCTGGTGAATTTGTTTGATTGTTTCAAAAGATGATAGGGGGGTCATAGACCAATGTGGGAGGGGTCTATCCTAAAATGGAAGACTCTCTCACGGTACCTGGGCATTCACAAATATGACGGGTCTATACTTACTAGACATAAAGGTATAACCTAAAATGGCAATGAACCTTGTCTAACAGAGGCCAAAGGGAAAACTCATAATGTGAGTGGATATGATCCTTCACAAAAAGTGGTGGGGCTTAGGAACTAAAATAGTTAGTTCCATGCACCGTATGTGATTTTTCACATTTCTAGAAACATAACCGCATTTCTGCCACTGAAATGGGAGGGAAAATCTCAGAGATGAATAAATTAAAATGGAACATAGATTAAAAGACTTTTTTATGTAAATAACATGAATCAATTTAGGTTGTTGACTAATAATTTGCATTGCCTTTTATTAGAAATGGCAAATGGACAATTTACTAAATTGTTGGACAATAATAAGCTTAAGGGTCCAAATTATGCTGACTAGTTCCGTAACCTTATACTGGTGCTAGCGTCTGAGAAATTGGAAAAGGTTGCTAAAAACCTTGCTTCGGAACGTCCAAGAGATAGGGCTTTTGAGGCCCATAGGAAGGAATATCAAGAATGGGAGGAGAAGAACTCTCTTACGCGGTGTTACATTATAGCTTCCTTAGACAATTCATTATAAAGATAGTTCGATATGATCGAAGCGTCCAATGATATCATGGATATTTTGAGGAGTTAGACAAGTATGCCCTTAGCTCCAATCAGATTGATGTATCTTTTGACATTTATTGTAAATGAATAAAGTACATAATTGATTCATGTCATTGTAGTGTGTTTCTGTATAATACCCTTAAACTAGACACTTATGAGACTCGTGTTATTTTAGAATCTTCACAGTTATTGGATAGATCTGGGGAGATATTTATCCTACCAAGGCTGACACTAATGTGACACCAAGTTGGTTGAAGTGTCTTGTCTCAACTGCTAGGTTGAGACCTAATGTATATGCAATGTGGGTTTTCTTCAAACCCTGAACCGGACCAAATTCTAGTATTTCCCTACACCTTAGAGATAGATGGACAAAATTGGAATGTTACACCTAACCCCTAGACTCGATTATGGTACTATACATTGATATGGGTTGTCTTTGATATGCCAATCAAATGGATCCTTAGAGGGGGTCAAAACCTGGGTATGTTGGGGCAATCTGAGAATTCACCTAAGTGGGTGATCATAGTGGCAGAATCATCCCTTTTGTCGGACAAAGTGAATGATTGGGTTATGCACTCTCTCTGATGGAAACCTAAACTGCCGACAATTGATTTCAAACTTGTTGAAATTTGTTTTTGCAAAATATATTTATATATATACATATATATGATGATTTCAAAATGTTTGCAAAAGGTTTTAATTCTCGAGATCCATGTGAGTAGAGAGTGCAGCACTACACCTTGCAGCCGAAGGAGAGGTCCTCTCTTGTCAGTAGTGCTTAATCATTAAGGGCTGGGAGGTTAAGTGTAAGACCATCAAGGATAATACCTGATGGGATAATCATGCATCTGTCCACAGTTTTTGGATTTCTATAAGGTGTCTGGATCCATTAAGAGCCCATGGTGATGAACTCAGGGGTTCATTGTTTCCTATAGTGAATTCGACCAGGCCTTATAATAAAGACTGGGCTAAACCCATGTGGCTGATGGATTTCTATAAGGTGTCTGGATCTATTAAAGAGTAAGTGAGCACATAAGCTTAATGGGTCTAAGGCCCAATTCGAACTGAGCTTAAGTTAATTAATTTAAAGGGGGCGAATTCAGTTTTAAACTGATTAGGATTAACTGAAGGATAAGATAAGTCTTATCCATTTAAAAGTCCAGATCCAAATATAAGATTTGGATTAGGAAACTCTCTCCTAATTAAATTAGGAGGACGATCCAGAGAATGCTATAAATAGGGGGCAAATTCTTTAGATTTTACACACAACAACAAACTACAGAATTCTTCCCTAGTTATTGTCGCCCCTACCCAGTTTGATCTCCACTTGTGGATCTAATCAAAAAGAGTTCTTGATATTGTTTCTTGGTAGAAGAAACAATCTGAAGTCGTGCTCACCAACCCTTGCTCAATTCTTGCTGAAGAATTCAGGTTCTTGCTGAAGAACCATCCTGCTGATCCTGATCCACTACACATTGTGTCATCTTTAGTGGAGGCGGGTTTTGGTTTTCTCTGTGTGTGAACACCTGTGTTGGGAGTTACTGCTACTTCGTATCAGGAATATTCCTCACTTCCTTTTTGGTTTCAGAGCTGGTCTAGTTTTGGTTCAAGAACGAACCTTGAAAATACAGTTTTCCAAATTAGGGAATACGATTCCCGAATGGGAAAGAAAGAAATTTTTGAAATTTCCCCCAACCTTCTTATAGGGTTCGGCCATCCATATGATAGATCTCCCATCCCCTACAATGGTATCAGAGCCAGGTTCAATTCTTAAACCGAAAATAAACCAGATCTTATCTGTACAAATCGACAGAAATTGTTCTACCCGATTTGCGAGTTTGTAGTTTCGTTGGGAAATAGGTTCCCAGTTTTGGGCGAATGATCTGAAAATTAAATCTTTATTAATCTACAATATATTTAGAATTTCTCTATTTATACTTCTTAGATTTTGGGTTGTTCGTATGGTGGAGATCGAATTCTTTAATGGGCGCAATAAATCTGCGCTACTGTTGTATTCTATTCATTCTTGGTCTGTAAATAGAATGTATAGGATGTATACATACTCACCTTGGTCTGCGCAATATATATATATATATATATATATATATATATATATTAGATAGAATGTATAGGATTTCATTCTAATGTAAATTAATAGAAAAATTAGGCTTTTTCTATTTTATTTCGTTGGAAGAAGAAGTTGGTTCGTGTGGAGGAGAAGACACTTGCGTAGATGAGAAATCTACAATATGCAATTTGCAAAAATCAAATCTACAAGCTACGACTAATCTTTTTCTTGTAGGTTTGGATCCACATGAACAACCCACTAAACTGTTTATTTGCTGATTATTGATTGTCATTTATTAGCCATGATTAGTTTTTAGATCATTTTCTTGAATTGAATCTTGAATTAAACACCAAACCCTAGACCCATTCGACATAGATTGGACCAAATTTGTATTTCAATATGGGTTGTTCACAGCCCTGAAGTTTCACATATCGGCCGAGGGTTTGATGGCTAATTGTAAGATGCAATTCAACCCACCTCTGTAAAAATCAGTTTTAATTTGTTAAAATTGCTTTAGCCCAATTTAGCATAAATGCTATGTGGGCCGAACTACTCTTTGCAATTCAGCCCATATACCTAGAAGATATTATTTGATAATATTATGGGCTTTAAATGGGCCGAAATGTTTTAAAATTTTAATTATGGGTTTTACAGTTATCAAGTTGATTAAATCAATTGTGGATGTTCATACATGTGATGTATGCGATGTGATGTGCTATGTACATGGGCCATAAGCACTTGGCCCATGTAAATTCGATAGTGGCTCTTTCGAACACCATGGCTGAATGCACATCATTGCCATGGTGCCCTTAAAGATTGTTGGATGATCTCCCTTCTCAGTGGGACCCACTTCAGTTTCTCTCCAAGAAGAATACTGATAAGCCTATATTTGTACATATTTTCATACCTCTAACTTGATGATTTTGGTAATAATGTTTTTGAATTAGCATGGTATTGCACTAATTATGATGAAGTTGTCTTGCAAGGTGATTATGAGCCTAATTTTGGAATTTTAAGGAGAAATTCAATTTAATTGATTAAGATAATCATAGAGGAAAGAGCATGCAGCAATGCTCCTTGATGTAGCCATGAAGGAGAAAATCCATTAAAATCGGATTTGATATGCATGCATAAAAATATAGTTCTTGTATTTTGGGCATAACATTCTACCTATAACTCAGATTGAGATGATTCGAATGGCTAATTAAAGTTAAGAGATAAGGTTATAACTCTTATGCGTATCACTCACCCTAATTCTGCCGCCAACCAAGTTCAATTCGAACTATAAGTTTTGGGTCTGACTGTTAGCAGAGCAGAAGAGATAGGAATTCAACTATAATAAAGACTTAGACACCTAATTTGTGTTGAATTAGGAGTATAAGGGGGGTTGCACTATGAAAAGGATCATATACTCAAGGCAAAGGGGCACATCCTGGTAGAGAAGAAAAAGGGAACAGTCTCAACACATCAAAAGAAGAGAGGAAGCAGTTTCAGCACACTAGAGAAGGAGAGGAAGAATACGAATTCAAGAGAGATGAAGGATTAGTTGCTGCACTTGTCTTCGACCGCCAAAGGCTAAAGTTTTCTTATTATTCTATTCATTCTTTGATGTGTTCTTGTTGTGTTTCCCCTTTAATTTTTTTGAGTATGTTGAATTTAATAATGTTTAGCTAAATTCTCTTAGCTAAGGTTTAGATGGATTTTGATCTTGAGATTATATAGTTATTTGTTTAATTCAATTCAAAACCTTTATTATTTACATGAGGAATTTTTATTGTTGTGCTTAATGCTTTAAAACAATTGGCCTATCTTTTAATGATTTGATAATTCATGGATGACTGGCCAAAGAATTGTTATGAATTAGATCCCTAAGCATTAAAAATCGCAAGATAGACTATGATATCAAAAGATGAATAGCTCATGTGTGGGAATCAAGGAAGCTTAGTGAATCAAATCCCATTCTATGATTAGAGGTTTCCAAAGAATTAATGCTTAATTCTTTAGTAAGAATCGAACAATGGCTAGTGAGCACAACTTCAAATTGTTTCTTCCAGTAAGAAACTATATCAATAACCTTTCTTGATCAGCTCCACAGGTGGAAATCGAATTGGGTAGGGGCGATAAGAACTGGGGAGAATTCTACGAGTTGTTGAGTGTGAATGCCCCCTATTTATAGCCTTCTTTGGATCATCCTCCTAATCCAATTAGGAGAGTTTCTTAATCCAAATTTGATATTTGGATCTGAACTCTTAAATGAATAAGACTCATCTAATCCTTCATCTCATCCTAATCAGGTTATAAATCAGATTTCACCCCCTTTTAATTGACTTAAGCCTAATTTGGAATGGGCTTTAGGCCCATTAAGTCACATATCTCACTTACCCTTTAATCTGCTGGCTAACTTGGCTCTCTTTGTATGGCGTGGGACCCTAACATCGATCTACACATCAGCCACATGGATTCAACTCAGCCGTTGTTACAAGGCCTGACGAGTTCACTATAGGACATAGTGAACCCCTAAGTCCATCATCATCGGCTCTAATGGGCCCAACATTTACACTAAATGGTCATTGAGTCCAGTCACCTTATGAAAATCCAAGGACTTTGGGCAGAGATACAAGATTAGCCTATCAGGTATTACCCTTAATGATTTTACGCTTAACCTCTCAGCCGTTAATGATCAAACATTGTCTAACAAGAGAGGACCTCTGCCTCGGCTACAAGGTATAGTGTTGCACTCTCTACTCACATAGATATCGGGAATTAAAGCCTTTTGCAAACAATTTGAAACCATAATATATAAGTATATCTCTATATAAATATATTTTGCAAAACCAAATTTTAAATATATTTAAAATCCACTACCAGCAGTTTAGGTTTTCATCAGAGAGTACATTCCCTAATCATTCATTTTGTCCAATAAAGGGGTTGATCATATCACTATATTCACCCACTTAGATGAATTCTCGGATTGTCCCAACATACCTAAGTTTTAACCCCTCTAAGAAAGTTACTGATTGGCATATCAAATATAACATAATCCGACACCTAGTGCAATACCATAATTGAGTCTAAGGGTCAGGTGTAACATTCTAATTTTTTTCATATATATCCAAGATCCAAGGCAATACTAGAATTTGATTCGATTCAGGGTTTCAAACAAACCCACACTACATGTACCTTAGGTCTCACCTTAGTAGCTGAGACAAGCCACCCCAACCAACTTGGCGGCATATCAGTGTCAGCCTTGACAGGATAAATCTCCATAAATCTATCCAACGGCTATGAAGATTCTAAACTAACACGAGTCTCATAAGTGTTTAGTTTAAGGGTATTACATAGAAACACAACAAATCACATGAATTAATTATGTACTCTTATTCATTTGTAATAAATATCATCAAGTACATCAATATAATTGGAGCTAAGGGAATACACTATCTAACACCCCTGACTGTAAGGTGCAGTGTTGCATTCTCTACTCGGATGGGTCCCAGGAATTAAGACCTTTTGCAAACATTTTTTTTAATATATATATATATATATATATATATATATATATATATTATCATATAAATATATTTTGCAAAACAAATTTCAAGCATGGTTGAAATCGACTGCCGGCAGTTTTGGCTTCCATCAAAGAGAGTGCAGTCCCGATCATTCACTTTGTCTAACAAAGGGGTTGATCCTATCACTATGATCACCCACTAAAGTGAATTCTCTGACTGCCACAATATATCCCATCACTATGATCACCCACTAAAGTGAATTCTCTGATTGCCCTAATATATCCAAGTTTTAACCCCAAAAGGATCTCATTGATTAGCACATCAAAGACAAGTTGATCCGACACTTAGTATAGTACCATAATCAAGTCTAGGGGTTATGTGTAACTTTCCAGTTTTTTCCATTAGTCTCTAAGGTCCAAGGCATATTTGGAAAATGATCCAAGTTCAGTGCTTCAAACAATCACATATTACATGTGCTTTGAGTCAAACCCTAATAGCTGAGACAGGCTGCCTCAACTTCTTTGGAAACACAAATTAGTGTCAACCTTGGCTGGATAAACTCCCCAAGTCTATCCAACGGCTGAGAACATTCTAAACTAACACGAGTCTCATAAGTGTCCAGTTTAAGGGAAAAATACACAAAAATAGACTAATAATAACATGAAACAATTATGTACTTTTGTTCATTTACAATAAATGTATATGTACATCAATCTAATTGGAGCTAAGGGCATACACTGTTTAACACCATTATTTCTCTCTTTTTCTCCTTTGTTATTCTTCTCTCCCCTCCTTCGCTATCCTTCAACAATTGTTGTCATTGTCCTAACCAAATTCAAGCTGTTGTTTTGTTCAACAATAAGCTTTTGAACCAAATTTTGCCATTTTGGTATTATATTGCCTTCTATTGTTCCCCAATCACTGTTAGCACCCGATTTATACTCGGTCCGCTACTTAAACCTCCAATTTACCCCAAAACCTCCCATTAGACCCTCCTGATCACTATGAAATGTCAAAAAAAAAAAACCCAAAGAACCCGAATTTTACCCCGAAAAACCCTCAAGTCCATCATCGAATTTACTCAATACCAATCCAATGACCTCGATCAATACCCGTATACACTTTTACCCTCAAATAAAATGCCACCATCAGACTCAAGACCTCTCAAAATACCTACTCATAAAATTTTAGCTCAATATTCCTCTATTTACCCTTTCATCAAATAAAGATTTCATTCTAATACCTTTCATTAGTCTAAACACTTAAAACTCATATTCCCTTGATCTTAACACATCCAAACCAATCAAACCACACCATTAAACTTTGGACATACCAAATCACTTGCCTATAAAGTTTTAACCCAAGATTCCATTCTGAATTCTTTCATTGACCCAACTTCCTATCATATTGATTCCCCTGAACCAATCAAACATGACCACCATATCACAGATACCCTAAAATACCCACCTATAAAATTTCAGCCCAAAATACCCTTGTTTACCCCCTTCATCGCATAAAGATTCCATTTCAAAGCTCTAAATCAATCGCAAGCCATTTTTCTAAATCTTCCTGATCCAGGTCCATTTATCCCAACCTGTCATCACCAATCAAATCAGAACCTCCAAAAAACCCTATCCTACCAAATTTCAACCAAAAATACCCCCGTTTACCCACTCATTGAGAAAGATTCCGTTTTGGTCAATCTCATCCACACACACAAAATCCTTCTCAGCAATCAAACCCATCTCAACTCTTCACATTTTGGCCCAAAAATCTTAGCTAGACCAAATTACACTCGATTTTGCAAAATTATCAAACTACCACTCAAACCTCAAAAATTACAAAAATGTCATTTTAACATAAACTTTTTTTCTTTCACTCGAAAGATAGAAGAGGAATTTTCAAAGGGCTACTATTCACTCCCTTCATTCGAACGCAAAACTAAGGAGCTACGGCGATTCCTCTCACCATTCATCTCTCTCTCTCTCTCTCTCTCTCTCTCTCTCTCTCTCGTCTTTCTCTTTTCTTCTTCCTCCTCTCCTTTCCCTCGCCATCGGCGATGGAACACCAGTCATTATTCAAACACTCCATTGATTCTATATTTAAGGGAGATGCAAGAATCAAAAACTGGAAGAAGGTTATGCCTTCAGTAGAAGCTGCAACAACTATTCATTCAACCATTGTCCCCCAAGCACACACAAGCACAGAATAATCAACATCTTGGTTGAGTTAATGTTTCATTCGAATCTAGAGCTTTGTTACAGAATCATTGAACCAAACAAAATAATCAACATTTCTCTTTCTCGAATGAGCATCTCTTCTTCAATTTCGTGAGATCAAATCATAAATCAACAAAAATGGACCAAAATCTCTTGTCCGAAGTAAATAAATAAGAAAAGATCAAACTCAATCTCTCTCAACCTCCACTCTCCCTTATTCCACCATCCAACAACGCAACTGCCACAGGTACACACTCCCGCCCCTCTCTCACTCAGCCATCATTCTCCCCTGTTCCACCGTTTACAAGCGCCAATTGTGCCACCATTACACACTCCTGCCCTCCTTCCACTGTCCACCAATGATGGTTGTGCCGCTAGTACACTCTCTCTCTCTCTCTCTCTCTCTCTCTCCTATTCCACCGTCCACCAACGGTGGTTGTGTTGTTGGTACACACTCCCACCCTCTCTCTCGACCTATACACACACTCTCTCTCCCTGTCTTCGACTTTCATAGATTTACAGCTATTAGACCCATTTGATTTCAACGCCACTTCTCAGCAACTTCCTCCGCCTCTAGTCTCCCCCCCACCCCCACCCCCACCCCCCTTCTTTCTCTTCTTCCTTTCATCCCCTTGTCCACTTCGTTCTCAAACCACTTATTCTTAGTTACGAAAATGTTTTGTAATGACAACAACCACCCCCTCCACCTCTCTCTTCTTGTCACCGACTTCGATAGATTCATGGCTATTAGATCCATTTGATTTCGACGCCACTTCCATATCTAATGGTCGAAACCCCCTCTGACTCAGGTCTCCCCCACCCCCCCACCCCCCTTTCTTTCTCTTCTTCCTTTCTTCCCCCTGTCCGCTTTGTTCTCAAACCACCTATTCTCAACTACGAAAAAGATTTACAATGACAACCCCCCCCCCTCTCTCTCTCTCTCTCTCTCTCTCCTTCCTCGTCCGTTTCGTTCTCACTACGAGTTACAATTACTCTACAACTAGGACTTTCTCATTCGTATGTAACACCTGCAGAGACAAGGTTATTCTAGTAATGGTGAAAGCCACGAAAAATCCCAAAAGCGCACATTGTAAGATGTCCACAGCCTCATCCGACATCTCCAACTCCTTCAACGGTAACATACTCGATTCCACCACCTCTAATGCCTTTGATCCCTTGGTATGTAGGATCCATCGCTCTCAATTTAAATTCCACCACTATCACCATTGACTTAAAATTCTGGTTCAGCTCTACCGTTTAGAAGTGAGTGCTGTGTGCAATTGAGCATGCTGTGTCTTGGGACAAGTCTTACTTCCATGCATGACCTCAATAAGAAGAGTACCATCGCCACTCGCGATCATTAACTCAAAGAAGATGAACAGTGATTTTGTTCGAATTTTCAGAACTTGCAACATTAACATTTCATTTCTTTCCATGACAATGTCAATTGTCAGAAACAGTAGGGGTATTTTAAGACAATATATAAACAGTACAAATAGAACTAATCAATTAGGTAAACCATAAAGGTAGATTAAGAAATTTGCCCATATATAAATAAGCAAGCACTTCCTACCGATGAGTAAGGAGAGATTGCATTAAAACTTGAGGCTGTAACAGTTGGGCTTTAGCTTTGTTTCAAAGAAGTATTTTATTAATTAAATTTCAACTGGGTTGCTAACTAGCGCCATCCAGTTATTGCTGCGGCTGCATGAAAGAGACTAATTAGTTCAATTAAGTTGGTAATTTTGCCAGTTGATCAAGCTGTTATGCTTACTGAGGTGGCCTCTGTAGATTGAAGTTTAGATTGTTTTGCTGCAAGATCCATCGTCCCTATAAGCTTGAAGGGAAATTATCTGTAACAGCTATGCTCTGCAGAATTTGTCCATCCGGAGGACGCAAGTAATCAGGTTGCAAGGTCAAGCTGCGAAGAGGAGGATTGTTCTACATATTCATCCACTGGACCAAACTCAGGCTACGTAACACAGCATTCTGAGTCCGAGAGTCCTTGATGCAGATGATCACCAAGCCAAGGCATTGTCCATGTTAAGAGGTTGTCCAACTCAGGTTATTCATTACTGCAAAACCATCTTAAAAAGTATGCAAACATGAACAACTACATTACTAGGTAGCCTTCTCTCTAGCAGTTTGATGTCAAAAAAGGACAAGATGAGAACAAAAGGGTTCCAGAATGCCTCCCTGGTGTCCAGCACCTATAAAAGGGATAGACTTCATGATTTATCAAGTCCCATTACAAGTCAAAACTTGATTCAGGATGTTTGTTTCTGGTAGCCTCATCAATGTTCCTATATGCAGAGTTTGAAAGAGTTATTTCCAACTTTGATGAAGTTGATTTTATTATGAAAAAAAAAAAAAAAAAAAAAAACTGCCACGGCATTATTAGCCATTAGCCATGCTTACAAATCACAAATAACGAACCTGGTAATCCTAGTTGCCTTGGCCCTTGGGTGCTTGGATCTTAAGAAATGTGGTAGGCAAACCAAAAAAACAAAAAAAAAAAAAAGCAGCCACCGGTTCAATCTCCCATATCTAGACTCCGTTACAACTTTCCCCAGCTATGGACTCATCCCAGCCAACCTATTTTAAGGCTGCCACAGCCCATGTTATGTATGATTAATATAACAGCATTGATGATTATAATTAGGTTCCACAATAAATAGGGGAACAATTATTATACCTACAGGTTACAGATTATGCCATTTTGAAACTTTCCACCTTACAGGATTTAGATCACTAATGCTTGTAATTGTGCCCATATACCTACAAATTAAATACTTAGAATCTTTCCATGGTGTAAAAGTACTTTAAACTTTTTCCTTGATCAAGGATCAGCATGAGTTAAATGAGTTGGGGGGAAGGGGGGAGGTGTCAAGTAAGTGAGACTACAAATCAAGCGTTTCAATTTTGAAATTAAAAGGAATCAGTTTAATGCTAAAATACATTTCAGCCATTCCAATGATTTTAAACATTAGCTGAATCCTACGAACACGCAAAAGAAAGAAACAGAAAAGTTTTGTGAATGTCTGACATTACAGTTACAATACTGAGAGGATATGGGTCACTTATAATAACCTTCTTGTTCCTGACTCTTCAGTTTCAAACATCATCCGGAATTGCATGCCATGTGATATTTGGTTACTTTATATTGCCCTGTAATACTTGGATTGAGGAATGACATTCTGAAGGACTAGCCCTGCATAAAGAAGAGTTATTTCAGAAAATCCATTCACAATAAGAGATCTACAGTTTAGGATTGCATGAAATGCAACTAATCTAATCAACTAAATTCCATAACTCAATGAATTTCAAGAAAGAACAAAGCTCAAGATTAGAAATTAAACTAAATGTAAAAGATAAAAACTCCCAACAGAAGAAGACAATTACCTTGAATTATAGAACACTGTGAAAGGACTGTGGTTTACAGCAATACAGGCTGCTGCTGTTAGGATGCCAATATGCATACTATCACTTGATAAAACTGATGACGAAATATTTAGCTGTTAGGATGCCAATATGCATACAATCACTTGATAAAATTGATGACAAAAATTGGATGGCTCTAGAACAAGTAACTTCAACCAGAACAGCATAACCACTAAATTTAGCAAGGATACTCTTTACAAAGCATGGGATCGATAAAAAAATTAAAATAATACTAAATAGGAAAAAATACTTAAACATACCCCGTGGTATCAGACCATTGCTTAAACACACCCTCCAGTTTCTGAAATGACTAAGAGTACCCCTGAAGAGTACTGTGCTGATATGGCAGATGGAATTCATGAAACCTTTTTTTCCCTTTTGATACACACTACTACTGTATAACAGACACCCTGCACAAATTATACGTAAACAGAAGCATGGCGCAATGCTTGGTGGTGCCTCGTGAGCAAGAGCCTGGAGTCACTAGTGGGTCGAATAATACTACCACTTTGAAGAAGAGAATATTATGCCACGCACTGAACTGTCTGCTTTAAGACCTCAGCTCAGCCAGTCGTTGGCGTACAGCATAGGCAAGTGCTGGTTCACCAACGCAAGCAAGCCCCTCAACCACTCTCTGTCGTACCCTGATGTACGGAATGAAACCCCTCTTTGTCATCTCCATCACCACCTTCCCTGCCAAGAGGAATTCTTTTCTCTCCAAGCACCCTTCCACAACTGTCTCATACCCTTCAAACCCAACCCCATATCCTTCTCTCTCCAAGAACTCAACCAATTCAACCGCTCTCCTCAATTCCCTGTTTGCTCGCATGGCTGCCACCACCTTCACCACTGTCCCTTGCCTTGGTGTCAAGCCAACCTTCCCAACCATCTCCATCATCAACCTGGCTGCTGGTTCGGACCTTCTAGCCTCACACATTGCTCCAATCACCGTCCCATAACTCTCTGAGTCAGGATCGCACCCAGCCCGGCACATGCCTTTCAGAACAGTAATAGCCTCAGCCAACTGGTCAATTGCACAGAGGGAGAGAAGGAGGAAATTGCAGGTGTTGCAATCAGGGTGGTATCCAATTGATCGCATCTCAGATAGGATGCTGGGTACTGATAGGGTTCGGCGGCAATTCAGCCATGCAGAGGAGAGAGAGAGCTGCGTTTGCGGGGCGGGAACGCAACCAGAACGAAGAGTTCGTTGGAGGATGGCGAGAGCAAGAGGGAGAGGGTTGGGGCATTGGAGAGTGTGGAATAAGAGGTAGTGGTAGGCAATTTTGGGACGAGAGCGAGGTCTGAGATGCATGAAGGATTGGAGAATTTCGTCAATGATTTGGTTCATGAATGCTTGGGGAAAGGAAGAAAGAAAGGAAAAGGGGTTATTTGAGTTTTGTTGGGATTGGGGTTGATTTATGGCAGTGTTTGTGGTTTCATAGGAGAGGAGTAAGTCGGGGATTTGGTGGTAGGATTTGGTATTGATTGCTATTCTGATAGATTCTTCAAGGGTTTGTGAGGACGAAATTGAGTGAAATAAGGAAAAATGGCGGAGGGAGTGGCTAAATTGAAGGAGAGAGTTGCAGAGCTTCTTTGCTCCATATCCAGTTGCCATGTTTGAGATTGTGAGAAGATGCTTATTCAACAGAACTGAAATCACATAAATAATTAAATAAGAATAAAACAGAGCTAATATTGCAAATAAGAAGATTATGTCTAAGTAATAGATTGCAAGTCTAAATGGAATGATGAGAGGTCAGACTTTTATACAGTTAAACCAGATAACAAATATATCAAAATTCTGTCATTCAAATAAGAAACAAGTGATTTTCAAAGTGTGTTCAGAACTAGATAGAATTAAAAATGTCTAGATGTTGCAACACTACAATAGCTAATAAGATGCTGACTTGCTTAAGTTGCAGGTGACCGAGGGATCTAAGACAGATGATAGAAACCACCTGCCATCGTCTTCTTCAAGCTCTTTGAGTCGCTCAAAGAGTTCTAACCAGAATGATAGGTAGCTTAGGCTATCACTGGAATGACGCAAATCCTAGGTGCATCAGACATAGTGATGTTGAGAATCTACAGTTGCAGTTTTAGATAAAAGAGGAGGGTTTCACTGATTTGAAAACTGAAGATACGGTCAGCCTCAGCAGTGTAGATTTGCAAGCTTCAGGGGATATTTTGGATGATGGAAACACTGGGCTGTTATTTTTAGAGGAAGATCTAAGTGGTCCAACTGCCCCTGGAAAAGATGAGAAGGAAAAGAACTTGAGTGCCGACAGCTATGAACAGGCGAGTTTCACTCCAGTTGGTGTGTCACACAAGGATACAGTAGAAATAGCAGTTTCTACAGAAGGTGTACAGGGTACAACTCACCTAACAAACAAACCTTTTCCTATAACTCAAACCTACTCAAAATATCAGTTTAGAGAGACAGGACTCATCTCTGTTGCTTTGTGCAGAAGCACTGGTTAGCAGGGGACAACCTTCTAAGGTAACTTCAGATGTCTTGGTCGACAAAGTAATGGTTGAACCTAGTGAACATCCATAACTGGATCAGACAGAAGGAAAGACCCTAGCTCCAAACTCTAATACTGGGACCTCGTTTCATGCATCTAATCATTCACTTCCCATTGGCTCAGGTATGATTGTCCATTCGGTTTTTGGTATTAATCTGGGTTCTGTGCCTGAAACAGGTGCTCTGGCTTCACAACTGGGGAGAACAGCTAGTGGAGGGGGGGTTGATATTGAGGTGTTTGGGTATGAAAAGTAAGAGGGGGAGTGCTTTTTGAAAAAGAAATGAGATATTTAGAGAGGATTTGGAAGCAGATCGGTGCTCTGTTGTAGGAATATAAACAGAAAAAACAGAGAGGCAGCCCCTAAAAAGAAAGAGCACTCGGTGAGTCCTCGAAGAGGTGAAAAGGAAGTACATGGTGATGGAATGAAAGCCCCCAGTTCCTAACAAAATAAAGCTGAATTTTGATGAGAGCTCTATAGGAAACCTGGGATTGGCAAGCATTGGTGGTGTGTTTAGAGACTCATCAAGCAAAATGATGGCAATGTATTCAGGACCTTTAGGGGTAGATGACTCAATAAAGACTAAGCTACTAGCACTACTTCAGGACCTAAAACTTGCCAAACAAGCAAATTTTAAAAACTTGGGAAGGTTGAAGGGGACTCAAAAATGGTGAGAGCATGGTCTAACAGCAGGATAATGCGCAATGGATTTATAGACATTCCCTAAGAGAGGTTGAAAGTCTAGCAAGAAAACTCAATGCTTCTATCACATGGATCAGAAGGACTACAAATGAGGTGGTAGACTCATTAGCCAAACAGGGAGTTTACAAGCAGCAGCTTTTACAAGTTTCAAGTGCACACACATTGTGTAGGAGAGAAACACACGAAGGATACATGCTGGATTTTTTTTTTGAGAAAAATTAACTGATTTCATTAAAAAGAGAGAGAGGTACACAAGGAGGTCTACACATACATAACATCCTCATTTGAAACCAGAAGCCCTTAGGAGAGAGAAGAAGCCTAACAAGGGTTTAGGGCCCCGTGGAAATATAGCAAGTTCAAATTAGTGTTTTAAAAGGCGTGGGAGGCATACGCCAAAAGGCGCGCCTCCAGGCGAGGCGCTGACACCTCTTGCACTTTTCTCATGAACCGTGCTAGAGGCGTATGCCTCTTGTGCCTCATCCACATCTGATATGAAAATACAGAAAAAGAAAAAATAAAAAAAAGGAAAGGAAAGGAAAGGAAAAGAAAAGAAAGGGAAAGAAGAGGAAAGGAAAGGGAAGAAAAAAAGAGAAAAGTAAGGGAAGGGAAGAAAAGATAAGGGGAAAGAAAATGGTTTGCCCCCTGCTTCGGCTGGGGGACGACCAGACACCCCCCCCCCCCGCTCCCTTTTCGATGTTCGATGCAACCCAAATTTTTTTGAGTTAGGGGGTGTCTTGCTCCGCTTCGGCGAGCGAGCGAAGCATGCTCGTCATCGCTTCGACAAAACCCCCCTTTTGAACTACTGTTATGCATTTTTGTTCTTCTTAATATAAAAGATTTTTATTAAAAATAAAGAAAAAATGAAATCCCCCTTCCTTTTCATCCTCCTCATAACCCCCCTCCTCTTAAGAAGGCTTACACCTCCTTGTGTTTGGGAGGCTTATGCCTCTTGCGTTCTGAATTACGCCTCACGCCTCTAGGTAGTGGAATGCCTCGCGTCACGCCTCCGCATTTTAAAACACTGGTTCAAATAAGGCTAATGGAGTACATAAGACTGCAACAACTATTGCTTCTCTATATGGGACCAATGTTTTAAAATGTGGAGGTATAAACAAGGTGTTCCACTCAAGGTCCAAAATATCAACACATATCGGCCCATATCAGCCGATACGTATCATATTGGGAGCTTCCGGATATGCCCCTACAAAGGGGGTATTAGAGTTTTGACCGGTTCACGGGGTGTACGGACCTTAAACCAGCCCCTCTGAACCGGATTTGAAAAAAAAAAACTAAAAAACCCATCGATACTGCCCAATACGCCTCTAGCCTTGGTTCCACTACCCAAAGGCATGAGGTGTAGTTCAAAACATAGGAGGCATAAGCCTCCCGAGTGCAAGGAGGCGTAAGCCTCGAGTATGTATCTTTCTTGTAATTATAATAATAATAACAATAAAGCATTATATTAATAAAAACTGATAATTTAAGCACGAAAACATACATAAAACATAGCTTCAAATGTCAATTTGCCAATAAACTCAATACTTGGGTTTTAAGTCCCAAGGTCCCAACTCAAGATTCATTTCCAAGTAACAATGTACAACACCATTCATGATTCAATCATACAAAACGGATTACAAAAGAACTTTAAGGATTTATACTTGATCAAAAGATTCAAACAGCAAGTTTCAAACTACTAAATGATGCTAACAACAAGCTTTAACTTCTGTTTAATATTTAAAGTTTAATTTAAACTTCATAAAAAACCAATACTAAAGTAGCTAAAGTAATGCAGTATTACATTATTTCTAACAACATTTTATTTGTTGAAAAACAGAGTTTTGAAGAAGATTGCTAACAAAAGTCGATAAGCCCAATAGCTCATAGCCCCATACCTATAGCCACGGGTTTCCTATTTGGAAGTCAAAACTTTGAATTTCAAAGACGGAAAGCAGTGAACAGTAGTGTCTTTGGTCTTCCAAAATAATAAGAGGATCAATAAGAATAAAAGAAGAAAATGAGAGGAAAAAGAAGAAGAAAGATGTCAGTTAATCAAACTGTTCAAAGGATGATTATCAAAGAACACAGTCAACCACAGAGAAGAAGGAAAAAAATAGAAGAAAAAACAAAAGAAAAGAGGAAAAAAAAATAAATTACATTGTATACTCAAACTTGAGCATTGAAATAAGTAAGCTCAACAAAAACGTTGCAAATTTGACAGACATCAAAGAAAACAAATAAACATATCACATGAGAGACTTAATTCCAGTTCAACCTTCTGGCTAAAGATTTGTTCACACCCTAGCCGGCATTCTGATCGGCAGAATCAATCGATTGGAGGGATTTTTCCCTCTTTTACACTTAAAAAGATGATAATATGAAATAGGAACCACGATAAAATCGGCCCCCACCAATTACATCTTATAACACGTGAGATTCATCAAAAAGAAGTTGGAAAATGCGAGGCACATGCTTCTTGTATAAAGCATGCCAGAGGCACATGCCTCCGACAAGGTATAATGCTTCAATACAAGCCTACGTGAGTCCACATGTTTTTGGGATGCATTACACAGAGGCACGCCTTCAACTATGTGCCTCCCATGCCTTTCAAAACGCTATTAGTCAGGACCCATGAAAATTGAGAAAGGAGCTTTATGAAATTTCCAATTAAACGGTGCTCATTTTCAGTCCAATATAAGCATATTTTTGGATTATGCTTAGTTTATTAGACCATAATTCAAGTTGCACTGTAGTGAGAGTGACTAATTTCCTATGCTTTAGATAAATTTGTATTGATTTTTGAATCTTAATGCTAAACTTTTATTAGTCTTTAAAATTTTATGGTTTGTAAATATTTTTGTATTATTTTTAGGTAAAAATTTTTTACAAAGATATTTTTTGTAATTAATTCTGTAAAAGTTGGTTAAGGGTAAATTTGGTATTTAAAAAAAAACATTTGTACCTTTTCTCAAAACAATATGGGAGGTTTTTTTTCGGGTTAAAAAAAGTATAAATTACTCCTCTTTTAAATTGTTAGAAAACCCAAGGAGGTTTTTATAATTTTCCCTATTTTTATATAGAATTTAAGTTGAAAATTACTCCTCTTTTAAATTGAATCATGTATAGTGGCAAAAAATCTAAAAAAATAGAATTTAAGTTGACTTTAGATTAATTAAACTATACTTAAGGTTAATAGATTTTTATTAATTTTTCTTTTTATTAATCCGTATTAAATTTAATTAATTATATTAAGTTTTTATTTTTCAATGAAATTTAAGTTCATTAGTAAAAATTAATTATAAAACTAATAATTGTTAGATATTTTTTTATTAGTTTTATATTAATTTTAAATGGATATTAGTTTTTAATTTATCTTTATTAATTTATTTGTTTTTATTATATTAATAAAAATACTTTTATCAAATTAATAATTAATAATTATTTTTATCTTATTTAAGTAATTTATAAATTATTTTTACTATGGTTTATTAATTTTTATTATTTTAAATAGAACGCAAATGAATTAAATTTTTATGATGTTCTATTAAATGTTTTCATCTCCCCGTTTACTTAGATGGTTAAACCATTTGAACCATCACTTGGCCCTAATTTCTAATTTTGGGTTTCCTAAAGCCTACTATTTTGTCAAAAACTGTTCAACCTAGGCGAGTTGGCCAAAACTGTTCAACCTAGGCGGTTGAACCATTGACCCTTTTGGTCTAGTTATTGGGCCATGGGTTACAATATACAATGTATTGAAAACTTCTAGAAGACAAAAGGCCGAGAAAGGTATTTTTTGAAGGGGGGATCTTAGGAGCATAGTTGTCAAGGTGATGCCTAGGCAATAGGTGCCCTTGGAGGCTTGCCTTGCCCAGTCGCCAAGCAGTTTTGCATACTGCGTAATAAAATACTTCTTTGAAACAAAGCTAAAGCCCAACTGTTACAGCCTTAAGTTTTAATGCACTCTCTCCTTACTCATCAGTAGGAAGTGCTTGTTTATTTATATATGGGCAAATTTCTTAATCTACGTACTGTTTACATATCGTCTTAAAATACCCCTACTGTTTCTGACAATTGACATTGTCATTAAATGTTAATGGAAAGAAATGAAATGTTACTGTTGCAACTTTTGAAAATTCGAACAAAATCGCTGTTCATCTTCTTTGAGTTAACGATCTCGAGCGGCGATGTTACTCTTCTTATTGAGGTCATGCTTGGAAGTAAGACTTGTCCCAAGACACAGCATACTCAATTGCACACAACCCTCACTTCTAAACGGAAGAGCTGAACTAGAATTTTAAGTCAATGGTGATAGTGGTGGAATATAAATTGAGAGCGATGGATCCTACATGCCAAGGGATCAAAGGCATTAGAGGTGGTGGAATCGAGTATGTTACCATTGAAGGAGTTGGAGATGTCAGATGAAGTCGTGATGGACATCTTACAATGTGCGCTTTTGGGATTTTTCATCGCTTTCATCATTACTAGAATAACCTTGTCTCTGTAGGCGCTACATACGAATGAAAAGTCCTAGTTGTAGAGTAGTTGTAACCCATAGTGAGAACAAAACAGACAGGTAGGGGAGAGAGAGAGAGAGAGAGAGAGAGAAGCGGAGGGGGTTGTTGCTGTCATTGTAAATCTTTTTTGTGGTTGAGAATAAGTGGTTTGAGAACAAAGCGGACCAGGGGAAGAAAGGAAGAAGAGAAAGAAAGGGGGGGGAGACCTGAGTCGGAGGGGGTTTTGACCATTAAATATGGAAGTGGCGTCGAAATAAAATGGATCTAATAGCCATGAATCCATGAAAGTCAGTGACAAGAAGAGAGGTGGAGGGGGTTGTTGTCATTACAAATCTTTTTCGTAACTAAGAACAAGTGGTTTGAGAACGAAGTGGACAAGGGGATGAAAGGAAGAAGAAGAGAAAGAAGAGGGGGGTAGGAGGGAGACAAGGAGGAGGAAGTTGTGAAGAAGTGGCGTCGAAATTAAATGGGTCTAATAGCTGTAAATCTATGAAAGTCAAAGACAGGGAGAGAGATGTGTGTATAGGTCGAGAGAGAGGGTGGGAGTGTGTACCAACAACACAACCACCGTTGGTGGACAGTGGAAAAGGAGAGAGAGAGAGAGAGAGAGAGAGAGAGAGTGGAAGTGTGTACTAGCATTACAACCATTGTTGGTGGACGGTGGAAGGAGGGCAGGAGTGTGTATTGGTGGCACTATTGGCGCTTGTGAACGGTGGAACAGGGGAGAATGGAGGCTGAGTGAGAGAGAGAGAGAGAGAGGGGGGGCAGGAGTGTGTACCAACGACGGTTGCGTTGTTGGGTGGTGGAATAAGGGATAGCAGAGGTTGAGAGAGAGATTAAGATTGATCTTTTCTTGTTTATTTACTTCGGACAAGAGATTTTCGTCCATTTTTGTTGATTTATGATTTGATCTCACAAAATTGAAGAAGAGATGATCATTCGAGAAAGAGAAATGTTGATTATTTTGTTTGGTTCAATGATTCCGTAACAAAGCTCTAGATTCGAATGAAACATTAACTCAACCAAGAAGTTGATTATTCTGTGCTTGTGTGTGCTTGGGGGACAATGGTCGAATGAATAGTTGTTGCAGCTTCTATTGAAGGCACGACCTTCTTCCACTTTTTTATTCTTGCATCTCCCTTACATATAGAATAAATGGAGGGTTTGAATAATGACTGGTGTTCCATTGCCGATGGCGAGGGGAAGGAGAGGAGCAAGAAGAAAAGAGAAAGAGGAAGAGGAGAGAGAGAGAGAGAGGGAGAGATCAATGTGAAGGGATTAGAGATCCATCATATGCATGGCCGAACCCTGTAGGTAGGTTGGGCGAAATTTCAAAAATTTCCTCTCCCCTCATCTGGGAATCACATTCCCTGTTTTAAAAAATTTGCATTTTCAAAGATCAATCTTGAACCATAAACCGAACCAGATCTGAAACCAAAAACAGGAGAGGGATATACCTGATACGGAGAAACAATATCTCCCAATGGAGGTGTTCACACCCAAGGAAGGAACAAAAAACTGCTCCCACTGAAGATGGCGCAGTGTAGGATGGAGCAGAATCAGCAATGTTCATCCAACGAACTGAATCCTTCACAAGAATTCGCTAGAGGCTATGAGCACAACTTCAGATCAGCCTTTCTCCAAAGGTTGATATCAAGATCCAATCTTGATCGTTCCTGCTTGAAAGAGGAGATCGAACTGGAAGTTATGGCGGCGGCAGGAAGGAAGCGGCAAGGAGAAAATAGCTCAGTCTCACTGGGTGCTATATTCTCTCTCTGATTTGAATGTGATGATCTTCTAAAGGCTGCCGCCCCCTTCTCCTTTTATACCCTTAAAGGGATAAGCTCCTAATCCCATTAGGAATTGCTAATCCAAATCATATTTGGATCTGAATTCCCTTTAAGTGATAAGGATAGACCCTTATCTTATCTGTAGATTAGATCAGCCCTCTCCTAATCTTATCAGGAGGTTTCCAGATCTGAATCTGTATTCAGATTTGGACTCTCTAAGTGGATAGGGTAAGACCCTATCCTATCTGCTAATCTAATATCAGATTCACCCCTTTCTTTAACTGATCAAATCAGCCCAGTTCGAAATGGGCTTTAGGCCCAATAAGTGTATGTGCTCACTTAGCCTTCCAAACTGCTGCCCAATTGGGCTTCCTTGTATGGCGTGGGACCCAAGCATTGATCTACACATCAACCACAAGGGTTCGGCCCAACCTTTGTTACAAGGCCTAGCGGAATTCACTAGAAAGCCCAGTGAACCCCCTGAGCCCATCACACGAAATCTATGGGCCCAACACTTACACTGAGTGGTCCCAGGGCCAAGCCGCCTTACAGGGACTGAGCAAATGCAAGATTAGCCCATCATGTATTACCCTCAATGGTCTTACACTTAACCTCTCAACCCATAATGATCAAACACTGCCCGACAAGAGAGGACATCTCCCTCGACTGCAAGGAACAGTGTTGCACTCTCTAATTACATGGATCCCAGGAATTAAAACTCTTTTACAAACGTTTTGAAACCGTAATATATATATATATATTTATATCCGTATATAAAATATATTTTGCAAAACAAATTCCAACGATAGAAATCGGTTGCCAGTAGTCTTGGTTTCCATCAGAGAGAGTGCATCCCCGATCATTACCTTTGTCCAACAAAGGGGCTGATTTTGTCACTATGATCACCCACTCAGATGAATTCTTGGACTGTCCCAACATACCTAGGTTTTGACCCTCTCTAAGTATCTCATTGATTGGCATATCAAAAACAACCCAATCCGACACCTAATACAGTATCATAATCGAGTCTAAGGGTCAGGTGTAACTTTCCAGTTTTGCCCATTAATCTCCAAGGTCCAAGGCAATACTGGAAATCTGGTCCGGTTCAGGGTTTCAAGTAAACCTACACTACATGTACCTCGGGTCTCACCCTAGCAGCTGAGACAGGCCACCCCAACATTTGGCGGCGCACCAGTGTCAGCCTTAGTAGGATAAATCTCCCCAGACTTACCCAACGGCTGTGAACATTCTAAACTAACACGAGTCTCATTAAGTGTCTAGGTTAAGGGTTTTACACAGAAAAACACCACAAGAACATGAATCAAATATGTACTTTATTCATTTACAATAAATGTCATAAGTACATCAAACTAATTGGAGCTAAGGGCATACAACTATCTAACACAATGGTGAGAGGAATCGCCGCAGCTCCTCAATTTTGCGTTCGAACGAAGAGAGTGAATAGTAGCCCTTTGAAAATGGAGAGGTCCCCTCTTGTCAGACAGTGTTTGATCATTAATGGTTGAGAGGTTAAGTGTAAGACCATTGAGGGTAATACCTGATGGGCTAATCCTGCATCTGCCCACAGTCCTTGGGTTTTCATACGGTGGCTGGACCCAATGACCATTTACTATAAATGTTAGGCCCATTAAGAGTCGATGATGATGGACTCAGGGGTTTATTATGTCGTACAGTGAATTCGGCCAGGCTTTGTAACAGAGGATGGGCTGAATCCATGTGGCTGATGTGTAGATCGACGTTAAGGTCCCACGCCATACAAAGAGAGCCAAGTTAGCCAGCAGATTAAAGAGTAAGTGAGCTATGTGACTTAATGGGCCTAAAGCCCATTCCAAACTGGGCTTAAGTCAATTAAAAGGGGGCAAAATCCGATTTATAACCTGATTAGGATTAGTTGAAGGATAAGATGAGTCTTATTCATTTAAGAGTCCAGGTCCAAATATCAGATTTGGATCAAGAAACTCTCTCCTAATTGGATTGGGAGACTGATCTAAAGAAGGCTATAAATAGGGGGCGAATTCCTCAGTTTATTCACTCAGCAACCTGCAGAATTCTCCACAGTTCTTGCCACCCCTACCTAGTTCGATTTCCACCTGTGGAGCTAATCAAGAAAGGTTCTTGATATTGTTTCTTGCTAGAATAAACAACCTGACGTCACGCTCACCAGCCCTTGTTCGATTCTTATTGAAGAATTCTGGTTCTTGTTCAAGAACCATTCTACTGATCCTGCCTCACCATACACTATGTCATCTCCGATGGAGGCGGGTTTTGGTTTTCTCTTTGGGCATGAATACCTATGTTGGGAGTTACTATTACTTCATATCAGGTATATCCCTTCCTTCCCCTTTGGTTTCAGATCTGTTCCAGTTTTGTTTCAAGAACAATATTTGAAAATATAGTTTTCTAAATTAGGGAATACAATTCCTGGATGGGAGAGAGAATTTTAAAATTTCGCCCAACCTTCCTACAAGGTTTGTCCATCCATATGATGGATCTCCCATCCCTTCAGTGGTATCAAAGACAGGCTCACATTCTTGAACCAAAATCAGACCTGATTTGAACCTGCGCAAATAGGCAAAATCAATTCTAGCCGATTGCGCAGATTAGGGTCTTCTCTGAGAATTCGGTTCTCGGCTGTAGGCAAATGATCTGAAATTAATTTTTTAATTATCTGCAATAATTATAGAAGTGTTCTATATTCATTTCTTAAATTATGGGTTGTTCGTTTGGTGGAGATCAAAATCTTTTATTGACGCCAAAAATTTGCACACCTGTTGTATCATTCTATTCTATTCATTCTTGGTCTGTAATTCTTTTTTATTTTTAAGACGGAATGTATAGGATTTATTCTGATGTAAATTAATGGAGAAATTAGGTTTTTTTCTATTTTTTCATTGGAAGAAGTGCTGGTTCACGTGGAGGAGAAGACAACGTTTGCGCAGATAGAAGATCAACAATCTGCGCTTTACAGAAAACAAATATGCAAACTATGACTAACCTCTTTCTTGCAGGTTTGCAGCCACACGAACAGCCCACTGTTATGTTTATTTGCTGATTGGTGATTGCCATTTATCAACCATAATTAATTTCAGATCATCTTGTTGAATTGAATCTTGAATTGGACACCAAACCTAGACACATTCGACCCAGATTAGACCAAACTGGTTGGACCGAATCTGTGGCTCAATAGAGGAGACTGTTCACAGCCCTAAAATTTTATAATGGGCTGAGGATTTGATGGTTGATTGCGAGATGTAATTTGGCCCAACTTGTAAAACCCAGTATTGTCAAGTTAAAACTGCATTAGCCTTGATTCAGCTATATGGGCCGAACTGCTTTTTGCAGTTCAGCCCATGTACCTAAATAATGTTATGGGCTCTAATGGGCTGATATTAATTTAACCTAACTATTTTAGGGTTTTACAGATAATTAAAATTGATTGGATTAATTGTGGTTTTATTTCATGCATGTGATGTATGATGTGTGGTGTGCTACGTACGTGGGCCATAAGCACTTGGCCCATGTTAATTCGATGGTGGCTCTTTTGCACATCATTGCAATGGTGTCCTTAAGATCATTGGATGATCTCCCTTTTTGATGGGCCCCACTTCATCTTCCTCCCCAAAATGAACTGTGTGGAACCCTAGCTATTTAGGGCCCATCTGAATCTGACTTTAAGAAAGTGGGAACCACTTTGGTTTAACCTAAATAAAATTAGGGCATAATTATTCGTTTTATCCGGTAAAATATAAGTGCATGTGATAAGGAGATTCATATGATGAACTCTCTAAAGGCCTTCCATCATTAGCATGAATATGTGTCCTTCAGTAATGAGGAGATGCATCATAAAATTGGGCTATCCATTTGCTATTGGATTTGTAAAGGACCTCCTCTAGTTCTTTTTTCAATCCCCTTCTCAATACTCTTTCCTCTTCAGTCAAGCTACCTTGAGTTTCCTTCTCATCTAACTCCTCGATTCAACTCATTCGGTTTAGCTTCTAGTTCTCTAGTTTCCCAAAATGCTCCTTGTTCCACTCCTTAATCTTTTCTTTCAATCTCTTTAATTTCTTATGAAACCTCACCAGTGATTTAAAAGGCGCACATAGGCGCACAAGCAATGTGCATTTTAGGGTAGGCACCTATTTGGTAATGTTCATTCATTCATCCTACTAAAATACCTTCTTAAAAAGCAGTTAAAATTATAAAATAATTATTTTTTGTGTGAGAATTAAGAATTTAAGACCCTAACATGGACTCGTTTGGGCTTGCCTCAAGGGGCGTGGCACAAAGGCAGCTCGTAGAATCTGAAATGTAATATGTTTTGCATTACATTAGCTACTTTAAGTAATGCAATTGAGAAAAAAAAAGAGATTGTGGGTTTTACATGCTTGAAATTGTTTTATATGTTTGATTTTATTTTTAAATTCACATTTAAACATGCTTTACATGTTACGTTTATGTATTCTAATTTTAGATAATAGGTTTTTTAAAACATTTATTTTAAAATTTAAAGTTTATATTTTTATTAATATTATGTTTAATATTTTTATTTTTTTGCATATTTTGAGTTTTTTTTGGCATTTTTTATTTTTCTAACATTTTTTTTATTTCTTAGTTTTTTATTTTTGTGCCTTGCTTCACAAAGGCGTGCTCCTTGCCTTGCGCCTTGTGCCTCAAGTGCAAATTGACCCCTACGCCTTTTATGCGCCTTGCACTTTTAAAACAGTGAACCTCACACCCTTCCACTACACTCTCCTTAACTCTTCATTCCTCCACATCTTGACTTTCCTCATGAAGTCTAAATGAGTCAACCACATATTTTTAAATCTAAAAGGAGTAAGTAGAGCTCTAGCCACCATTTTCTCCTAACGATTCTTCTAGTCTAGATTGTAAAGAAATCTATCCAACTTTGAACAAAGTGGGTTCTCTTGAAAATTGGACCAAGTAAACCTTGCTTACAAAAGAGGGGGTTCTTTCAACTCAAAAATGTCAAAAAATTCATTAAACCTCCTCATACTTGTGGTAATATGTTGGTGGGGAATATTAGTTTCATTGGTAAATCTTACCACATTAAAATCTCTCCCCAAACACCAAGGGCCATCCCACAAACCCCTAATTGTGTACAACTCTTCCCACATTTCATTCCTTTTCCTATAACTATTGGGACCATACACATTTGTCAAAACCCAAACAAAATCATTCTAAACATTTATGAATTTCATTGAAAAAGAGAACCTACCAATCAATTCCTTTACTAACTCCAAATTTTCATTTCTCCACATCGTTAACACTCCTGAAGCCCCTGAAGAGGGAGCCATTGACCAACTTAGGGATAAAAAAGGGTATATACGAATTTGATTCATTATCAAATATTTGAGATCTGATTCGAAGATCTGATTGGATCTCATAAATGGTGTTTTGAGTCCAATTCCGTTAAGGATGTCGGATATCCAAAATATATAAGTATTTTTTTCAACTTTTTTCATCTTATATATTAATATATACATGTCTTTTTATAAAAAAATTACAAAAAATTGCAATATAAACATATTTATAAATAAATATATTATAATTTTAATAAATATATTAATAAACACATGTTTTTTACAAGTAAATGTGTTATATATATACACACACACACACAAGTAAATGTTTATATATATATATATATACACAGTTTTAAAATGCGGAGGCGTGACGCGAGGCGTTCCACTACCTAGAGGCGTGAGGCGTAGTTCAAAACGCAAGAGGCATAAGCCTCCTGAACACAAGGAGGCGTAGGCCTCCTTAAGAGGGGGGTTAGGAGGAGGATGAAGAGGAACGGAGGAGCAAAGCCCCCAACTGAAGGGGAAGAGGACAAACCACTTTCTTTCCCCTTATCTTTCCTTTTCTTTGCTTTTCTCTTTTTTTCTTCTCTTTATTTTTCTTTTCCTTTCCTTTTTTTTTCTTTTTTTCTTTTTTCTGTCATTTTATATAAGATGTGCATGAGGTGTACACCTTTAGCATGCCTCATGAAAAAAGTGCCTCTAGCATAAGCCTTAGGGTGTTTTGGGAGCGCCTCGCTTGGAGGCGTACCTCTAGGCGTACGCCTGGATATATATATATACCTCCAGGCGTATGCCTCCCACGCCTTTTAAAACACAGTGTATATAAACCCCAAATACTTCTAATCAACCTCTTGTCTAAATCTCCTAATTCTGTATGTTTCGTTAACTAGCCCTATAAAACACAATGAGAAAAGAAGAAAGTTACAATACAATCCAAGGATTTGGTTATTCTAGAGACCGAAAGTAAATTAGTAGTAAAGTTAGGAGCATGTAAAGTAGGTTTGAGAGACAAATCCTTCTCGAGTTGTATGTCTCCCTTCCCATGGATATTTGATAGGGAGCCATCAACAACCCTCACTTTGTTTCATCTAGACACAAAATGATATGATGAAAATAATGATGGCTTTTTGGTCATATGTTCAGAGGCTCCTGAGTCAATAACCCATGGAGCTGAAGAGCAAGGCTGGACAACATTAAGGGGGCAGAAATAATACTTGTCTTTGCAAAAGATGAGGCGGCAATAGAGGATTGATTCAATTGAGCCATAGCCCGATTGATAATATCTTCCTCTTCTGCAGTAAACTTTGGAAAGCAATTAGAGGAAGTAGTGGTCTGTCCCATATCTAGATCTATATATTCAAATGGAATGTGCCAAGCTAGCACTTTCCTGATTTCTAGTTATTTTGAGAAGCATTTATATTTTTTTGGTTGTTTTTGAGAAGCACTAACCTTTTCTTTGTTTTTTTTTTAATTTTTCTCATTTTTAAATTGAACAAAATAACTCAAGTGGCCAATAAGCTTTAAGACTTTTATATGCTCTCATTAACTCACCGTTAACTCCCTCTCCTCTTTCTTAACTCCTTTAATTATCTCTTCTCATTAATTATGCCATTAACACTCTCTCTCTCTCTCTCTCTCTCTCTCTCTCTCTCTCTCTCTCTCTCTCTTCAATAAGACAATAACTCATGGCATTTATTCTCTCTCCTCTTCATTATTTCATTAAATTTCCAAAAATTCATTAACTTTATCTATATTTGTACCATTTCAATTTAACTATAATTTTATACACATTAGATATATTTATATTAAATTATAATTATAAAAAAATGAGGATATTCAATGCTATGATATTATTAGGCTAAATGATCTACTTCAATTTAAAGAATAATTAATTTTTGAGTTAACTAATTAAATAATTTATATTTCAAAATAAATATTAATTAATTCACTCAACAAATAAATCCAATGTTTTAAAAACAACTTGGAGGCTAAATAGCTTTTGCATCTAGGTCACAGGTCAATGGTTCAAATATCCAGGTTGGACAAACCAAACTATCAAACCATGACACATCATCCATTTGCATATGTATAATATGATATAATATAATTACATTTTTGTGTGTATGTGTATATTATTTTAGGTACATTTATAAATAAAAGAGCCTGAATTTGAAATTTGAGACAAAAAAAGAGATTTTGTCTTTTAGAAGTTTTTTCGATAAATAAAATTTCATTAAGAATTCATTACCAACAAAAAGATAAAGACTGTTACAAGCATCCTAAGGGGAGGCACGAGGTGCAGCCTCACTCTTTAAAAGAAAAAAACAGCATAGAGATTACAACTGGGCCCAATACAACTGATCCCTAGTTGCTCCTTGCTTGGCTAGAAAATCAGCAAATGCATTAGCCTCCCTTCCCACCCATTGTATAGTCTAATTCATATGTTGTGTTGCCCATTTGAATTTCTTAATTTCATTTCTATAGCACCATATCACTGAATCTGGATCTCTAAGCTAACCCACCACCACCTTGGAGTTCCCTTCTATCACCAAACACTCCAAACCTATCTCTCTTGCAATCTGTACACCTTGTATGACTGCATACAGTTCAACCCTTAAAGAGTCTCCATTCCCCATTGGTCTTGAGTAGACCTGCAAAAAGTTGACCCAACCTGCGAACCCGAACCAACCCAACCTGAAAAAACAGGGTTAGGGTCTCATATTTAGCTACCCAAATGTGAAAATGACCCGAACTGATTCATAAAACCTTCCATGGGCGGTGTCCAAATCAGCCATGTTTTAGTCTTCTACATTGAACTATAAGCCACTGAAAACCAATTCCTCCAAATGTCATCAAAGGAGAAATATCTAAACAGTTCCAAAGTTTGTAGCCAATGTATAGTTCTAGTCATTACACAGTCCATAATTTGTTGTTTGCTTCTCTACTTCTCTTGGAAGATTCTGGCATTTCTTTCTACCCATAATGTTTAAACCATTGCTGCTCTAGTACACCTCCACATTATTCTTCCCCTTTTCTTCGGCCAAGCAAAAGTAGATGGATCAAACAACATCTTAATCTCCATTGCATATTCCACCTGCAACCAAACAAAGAGAAAATCCATTCCCAAATTTTTGCAGCAAATGAACTGGAAATAAGTAAGTGATAACAAAATTCACCATCAGATTTACACATAGTGCACCGATTCGGGGAAATACACAAAAAAGGCCTCTTATTTTGCAAGTAATACAAAGTGTTAATTTTCCCATATACCACTTCCCAACAGAAAGCCTTAATTTTAGGGGGAATAGGCTAAAACCAAACTTGCTTCCAAGGAAAAGACAGAGAGGAAGAGGATTGGCAAAGAGCTTTGAAAAAAGAGGCACAAGAGAAGAAGCCTTTAGGATTTGGACACCAAACTCTTCTGTCTGGTTTAGAAGGTTCTAGATAGACTTTATCCAGAAGTTAGGGAAGCTCTGACAAACAGGTGGCTTCTTCATTCCTCACCCCCCTTCGAAACCCAAAATCCCAATTGTGATTCAAAGGTAAAGTAGAATGGACTAGGAAACTTGAAATCACCTTATATTTTTGTACAAGGAAATGGAGTACAAAGAAGGAAACAAGTCCTTTAGTCACCAAACCAAATGTCTTCCCAAAAGCGAATTAGGTTCCTTGAGCAAGCATCATAACTGATAAAACTGAGAACAAAGGAAGCAAGTTGTTGATTGCTTTCCAAGGTGCTGCCAAAGTAGCCTGATGTGATATACCAGCATCCCAACCACTCTCCAATCTCCCATGAATACTATCCACTACTTCAGCCCACAAATTTTCCCACTCCAAGTGGTTTTGGGAATCCAACACTCTTGACAAGAGGGCAAATGCTACATTCATCACCATATTACAAAAATAAGTGGGGCTGTGAACATAAAAGACTTCAGACCAATTAATTTGATAAGCAGCCCCTATAAACTATTGGCTTTAGTGCTCTCAAGAAGGCCGAGAAAAGTAATTCATTGGTGATAGGGGAAACTCAGATGACTTTTGTAGAGGGGAGGCAAATTTTGGATGGAGTGCTGGTGGCCAGTGAATGTATAGATTCAAGATTAAGAAGTGGAAGGCCAGGTTTAGTGTGCAAATTAGACATTGAAAAGGCTTACAACCATGTTGAATGGGGTTTCTTGGAGGAAATGCAAAGGTTGATGGAGTTTGGAGAGGTTTGGAGAAGGTGGATATACAGGTGCATCTCATCAGCCCCTTTCTCATTGTTAGTCAATGGGGTGTCATCAGAAGAATTTTTCCAAGCGTCTAGAGGGCTGCGGAAAGGGGATCTTCTCCTCTACTGTTTGTAATAGTTATGGAAGCTCTAAATTTGATTATGAAGAAAAAAGTACAGAGAAGATGGTTAGAAGGCTTGAAAGTGGGAAGTGAAGGCCCGTGTATATCTCACCTACAATATGCTGATGATACACTAATATTCCTAGATGCTTCAGAAAATCAAGTGCTGAATCTTAAGGGCTATTTTAGCCAACTTTGAGATGTTGACGAGTCTGAAAAGCTTACTGATAGGAGTTGGGAACCTTAGTGTGGAGGAAGTAAGGCATTATGTAGAGGTGCTGGAATGTAAGGTAGGGGAGCTACATTTCACTTATCTTGGTCTTCCGGTGGGAGCAAAAACAACATCTAGTAGTATCTGGAGACCTGCAATAGAAAGGGTGGAGAGGAGGCTAGATAGGTGGAAAGCCAAGTACCTATCCTTGGGTGGGAGAATCATACTCATAAAGAGCGTTCTGTCTAGCTTACCAACATATTATCTTTCCTTATTAAGAGTTCCCAATGAAGTGGCGAGAAAAATTAAGAAAATTCAGAGGGACTTCCTTTGGGAAGGGTGGGGGTTTAAAAATTTTCAATTGATCAAATGGGAAAAGGTTTGTAGAGCAAAGGAAAGGGGAGGTTTAGGGTTGAGAAGGGTGAAATTAACAAAGCACTCTTAGGGAAATGGCTGTGGAGGTTTGGGCAAGGAGAGAGGGAAGCGTTATGGAGGGTGGTAATAGGAAAATATAGAGTAGTGAGGTTCAGGTGGGAATCAAAGGAGGTAAGAAGTTCCTATGGGGTAAGTGTGTGGGAAGGAATAATGAGTTCCAATTAAGAGCTCAGAGGCTTAGTTAAGTTTAAAGTGGGGGAAGGCCTTAGGGTACGGTTTTGGGAAGATGAGTGGCTTGGGGTGGGAAAATTGTGTGAGATGTGTCCCAGACTTTACAAGCTGACAGATCATGAAGTGTCCATTGAGCAGTGCTATGAGTGGAGAGGGGATCAAGTGATTTGGAAACCAAAGTTCAGAAGACCTTTGTTGGAGCAAGAAGTGGAATAATGCATTCTACCATTGGAAAGTTTGAACAGACAAACATCTCCAGAGATACAGCAGATGGCCTATGGTGGAAAGAGTGCAGAGAAGGTAGATTCTTAGTAAAATCATTTTACAAGACTTTACTGGGAGAGCATAGAGATTCATATCTGGTAAAAGGAGTGGGGTAATCCAGTACCCCCAAGGGTGGAAGCTTTTGCTTGGCTGGTGGCACATGACAGTATCTTAACCTATGATCACTTGAAATCCAGAGGCCTACAGTTAGCAAATTACTGTTTTATGTGTAATCAGGAGGAAGAAACAATCATCCATTTATTCTTATCTTGCAGTGTGGAAATTTTCATTTGGAAGTTTTTCTCCATTTTGTTTGGAGAGAGTGTCTTTCACCCTTTGGTCACAGTTGAGATATTTTCTAAATGGCTGAAAATCAGAGGTAGCAAGAAAGCCAAAATTTTGTGGAGCTGTATTCCTTTTGCTGTATGTTGGCTCATTTGGAAAGAGAGAAACAAAAAGATCTTTGAGGACAAGACAAAGAATGTCGAATACTTGTTAGCAGGGATGTGCAACACGATTGTAGCCTGGGTTCTCAGTCTTCCAGAGTTTGACCAAGTGAACAAGTCTGATCTGATTGATAATTTCTGGAGTACTCTAGAGTTAAATCCTTATAATTTTGAGTCTTTTTTAGTGTAATTTGTTCAATATTGGTTTGTCAACTAGACAACCATTTCTCTGAGATGTACTATTTTTTTTTCAGATTTAATGAGTTTTCCATTTTATCTTTCAAAAAAAATTTTCTCCCACTCTAAAGGCAATCTCCATAACCATTTTCCTAAGAGAGCTGTGTTCTTCTTTCTCACATTCCCAAGACCTAGTCCACCCTCTTCCTTACTTTTACACACAATCTTCCATTTGATTAAATGGTCTTTTCTTGTCTCTCCTGGATCCTAAAGGAAATCTCTCATAATTTTTTCAACTTCTTTTCTTCCCTTGGTGGGGTCCTAAAAACAGAGAGGAAATAGATAGGTAAGTTAGCCAAAGTATATCTTATCAAGGTAATCCTCCCTCCCAAAGAGATGTAACTCCTCTTCCAAGTGGCCAGTCTCTTTTCACATCTTTCTACAACTGGTTTCCAAAATTTGTTTTCATTAGGGTTGGCTCCTAGGGGAAGTCCCAAATAGGTCAAATGCTAAAGGGTAATTTGACACCCTAAGCACTCCGTTACCATATTTAGGACACTCTCCTCCAAATTAATCCCTGCTACACAACTTTTGTCCAAATTGATTTTCAGACTGGACACCTTTTCAGACTTCTGAATCAATATTTTTTAATTTCCTCGCTCTCCTAAGCATAGTTTTCAAGGTGTCAAGGTGAGGCTAGATGACAGGGGGCACCTTGTCGCCTAGTCGCCTAGGCAATGGATTTTTTTTTTTTAAGTAAAAATCATATATCCTAGGGTAGTTCCCTAGGTTCCATAACCGGCTTTCTTTAATAACTATCCATAATTTTCATAAGAATATTATAACTTCATGTTTAAATCTAGAAAATCAACATATTTATGAGAAGAAAAAAAAAGGAAAGATAAATCAAAAAATATAGGGGCTGAACCCCTTTTTATGTTATAGGAAAAGAAGAAAGGAAGATGTGGAAGAAGAAATGTGTTGATTAGACAAAATTTTTAAGTTCTTCACTTGTTGGTTCAGATTTTGAAGTCACTGAGGGTTCAATACAGCAGTTAGCAATGTTTGTGTTGATTAAACCCTAACAAATAAAAAAATAATAAAAGGAAATTAGTTAATAATGTCTATTTTATAATTATAATCTAAAAAAAATAACAATATAAAAGTATTTTATTACGCAATATGCAAAACTGCTTGGCAACTGGGCAAGGCGAGCCTCCAAGGGCACATGTTGCCTAGGCGTCACGTTGACAACTATGCTCCTACTATTTTACAATATACATTGTATATTGTAACCCATGACCCAATAACTAGACCAAAAGGGTCAATGGTTCAATTGCCTAGGATGAACAGTTTTGGCCAAATCACATAGGTTGAACAGTTTTTGACAAAATAGTAGGCTTTAGGAAACCCAAAATTAGAAATTAGGGCCGAGTGCCGTCTAAGTAAACGGGGAGTTGAAAACATTTAATAGAACATCATAAAAATTTAATTCATTTGAGTTCTATTTAAAATAATAAAAATTAATAAACCATAGTAAAAATAATTTATAAATTACTTAAATAAGATAAAAAATAATTATTATTTATTATTTTGATAAAAATATTTTTATTAATATAATCAAGTAATAAGATACATTAAAAACTAATATCCATTTAAAATTAATATAAAACTAATAAAAAATTATCTAACAATTATTAGTTTTATAATTAATTTTTACTAATGAACTTAAATTTCATTGAAAAATAAAAACTTAATATAATTAATTAAATTTAAAAAAGATTAATAAAAAGAAAAATTAATAAAAATCTATTAACCTTAAGTATAGTTTAATTAATCTAAAATAAATTTAAATACTGTTTTTTTAGATTTTCTGCCACTATACATGATTCAATTTAAAAGATGAGTAATTTTCAACTTAAATTCTATATAAAAATAGGGAAAATTATAAAAACCTCCTTGGGTTTTCTAACAATTTAAAAGAGGAGTAATTTATATTTTTTTTTTACCCAAACAAAAACCTCCCATATTGTTTTGAAAAAAGGTACAGATGTTTCCTTCCATTAGCATTTCAAATAGAAAAAGTTGATGTAATGCATTAAATTTTTTTAAATACCAAATTTACCCTTAACCAACTTTTACAGAATTAATTACAAAAAATATCTTTGTAAAAAATTTTTACCTAAAAATAATACAAAAATAATTACAAACCATAAAATTTAAAAAACTAATAAAAGTCTAGCATTAAGATACAAAAATCAATACAAATTAATCTAAAGCATAGGAAATTAGTCACTCTCACTAAAGTGCAACTTGAATTATGGTCTAATAAACTAAGCATAATCCAAAAATATGCTTATATTGGACTGAAAATGAGCATCGTTTAATTGGAAATTTCATAAAGCTCCTTTCTCAATTTTCACGGGTCCTAACTAGTAGCGTTTTAAAAGGCAACGGAGGCACATAGTTGAAAGCGTGCCTCTGTGTAATGCATCCCAAAAACATGTGGACTCACGTAGGCATGTACTGAAGCATATACCTTGTCGGAGGCATGTGCCTCTGGCATGCTTTATACAAGAAGCATGTGCCTCACATGTTCCAACTTCTTTTTGATGAATCTCACGTGTTATAAGTTGTAATTGGTGGGGGCCGATTTTATCGTGGTTCCTATTTCATATTATCATCTTTTTAAGTGTAAAAGAGGGAAAAATCCCTCCAATCGATTGATTCTGCTGATCCGAATGCCGGCTAGGGTGTGAACAAAGCTTTAACCAGAAGGTTGAACTGGAATTAAGTCTCTCTTGTGATATGTTTGTTTGTTTTCTTCGATGTTTTTGTCAAATTTGCAACGTTTTTGTTGAGCTTACTTATTTCAATTGTCAACCTTGAGCATACAATGTAATTTATTTTTTTCTTCTTTTCTTCTGTTTTTTCTTCTATTTTTTTTCCTTCTTCTCTGTGGTTGACTGTGTTCTTGGATAATCATCCTTTGAACAGTTTGACTAACTGACATCTTTCTTCTTCTTTTTCCTCTCCTTTTCATTTTTTTCTTCTTATTGATCCTCTTATTATTCTGGAAGACCAAAGACACTGTTGTTCACCGCTTTCCGTCTTTGAAATTCAAAGTTCTGACTTTCAAATAGGAAACCAATGGCTATAGGTATGGGCCTATGAGCTATTGGGCTTATCGACTTTTGTTAGCAATCTTCTTCAAAACTCTATTTTTCAACAAATAAAATGTTGTTAGAAATAATGTAATACTGCATTATTTAAGCTACTTTAGTATTGGTTTTATATGAAGTTTAAATTAAACTTTAAATATTAAACAGAAGTTAAAGCTTGTTGATAGCATCATTTGGTAGTTTGAAACTTGTTGTTTGAATCTTTTGATCAAGTATAAATCCTTAAAAGTTCTTTTGTAATCCGTTTTGCATGATTGAATCATGAATGGTGTTGTACATTGTTACTTGGAAATGAATCTTGAGTTGGGACCTTGGGATTTAAAACCCAAGTATTGAGCTTATTGGCAATTTAAGATACATACTCGAGGCTTATGCCTCCTTGCACTCAGGAGGCTTATGCCTCTTACGTTCTGAACTACACCTCATGCCTTTGGGTAGTGGAACCAAGGCTAGAGGCATATCGAGCAGTATCGGTGGGTTTTTTAGTTTTTTTTTTTCAAATCCGGTTCAAAGTGGCCGGTTTAAGGTCCATCCACCCCATGAACCGGTCAAAACTCTAATACACCCTTTGTAGGGGCATATTAGGAAGCTCCTAATATGATACGTATCGTACGATATGTGTTGATATTTACAACCTTGAGTGGAACACCTTGTTTATACCTCCACATTTTAAAACATTGGTCCCATATAAGGAGAAGCAGTAGTTGTTGCAGTCTTATGTACTCCATCAGCCTTATTTGAACCAGTGTTTTAAAACGTGGAGGCGTGACGCGAGGCGTTCCACTACCTAGAGGCGTGAGGCATAATTCAGAACGCAAGAAGCATAAGCCTCCCAAACATGAGGAGGCGTAAGCCTTCTTAAGAGGAGGGGGTTGGATGAAAATGAAGGGGGATCTCATTTTTTCTTTATTTTTAATAAAAATCTTTTATATTAAGAACAAAAATGCATAATAATAGTTCAAAAGGGGGGTCTTGTCGAAGCGAAGACGAGCTCGCTCGCCGAACAGGAGCAAGACACCCCCTAACTCAAATAAAAAAAAAGGCAACATCGAACATCGAAAACGGAGCGGGGGGGTGTTTGGTCGCCCCCCAACTGAAGCAGGGGGCAAACCATTTTCTTTCCCCTTATCTTTTCTTACATTCCCTTACTTTTCATTTCTTTCCTTTTCTCTTTTTTTCTTCTTTTTCCTTTCCTCTTCTTTCCCTTTCTTTTCTTTTCCTTTCCTTTCCTTTCCTTTTTTCTTTTTTTTTCTGTACTTTCATATCAGATGTGCATGAGGCGCAAGAGGCATACGCCTCTAGAACGGTTCATGAAAAAAGCGCAAGAGGCGTACGCCTCAGAGGTGTTAGCGCCTCGCCTGGAGGTGCGCCTCCTAGCGTATGCCTCCCACGCCTTTTTTTCTTTTTTTTTTCTGTACTTTCATATCAGATGTGCATGAGGCGCAAGAGGCATACGCCTCTAGAACGGTTCATGAAAAAAGCGCAAGAGGCGTACGCCTCAGAGGTGTTAGCGCCTCGCCTGGAGGTGCGCCTCCTAGCGTATGCCTCCCACGCCTTTTAAAACACTAATTTGAACTTGCTATATTTCCATGGGGCCCCAAACCCGTGTTAGGCTTCTTCTCTCTCCTAAGGGCTTCTGGTTTCAAATGAGGTTGTTATGTATCTATAAACCTCATTGTGTACCTCTTTCTCTTTTTAATGAAATCAGTTAATTTTTCTCAAAAAAAAAAAATCCAGCATGTATCCTTCGTGTGTTTCTCTCCTCCACAATGTGTGCACTTGAAACTTGTTTTTTTATCCGCAAAGAGGAATTTTATTTAAATTAATAGAACAAAGTTGTAGCGTTATTGTAAAACCTGCTGCTTGTAAACTCCCTGTTTGGCTACTGAGTTCCCTTGCTAGACTTTCATGTGAACTCCCTGCTTGTAAACTCCCTATTTAAATTAATAAAACAAATTTTTATCCATGTGAAAGAAGCATTGAGTTCCCTTTCTAGACTTTCAACCTCCCTTAGGGAATGTCTATAAACCCATTGCACATTATCCTGCTGTTAGACCATGCTATCACCATTTTTTAGTCCCCTTCAACCTTCCCAATTTTTAAAATTTGCTTGTTTGGCAAGTTTTAGGTCCTGAAGTAGTGCTAGTAGCTTAGTCTTTATTGAGTCATCTACCCCTAAAGGTCCTGAATACATTGCCATCACTTTGCTTGATGAGTCTCTAAACACACCACCAATGCTTGCCAATCCAGGTTTCCTATAGAGCTCTCATCAAAATTCAGCTTTATTTTGTTAGGAACTGGGGGCTTCCATTCCATCACCATATACTTCCTTTTCACCTCTTCGATGACTCATCGAGGACTCTTTCTTTTTAGGGGTTGCCTCTCTCTTTTTTCTGTTTATATTCCTACAACAGAGCACTGATCTGCTTCCAAATCCTCTCTAAAATTCTCATTTCTTTTTCAAAAAGCACTCCCCTCTTACTTTTCATACCCAAACACCTAAATATCAACCCCCCTCCACTAGCTGTTCTCCCCAGTTGTGAAACCAGAGCACCTGTTTCAGGCACAGAACCCAGATTAATACCAAAAACCGAATGGACAATCATACCTGAGCCAATGGGAAGTGAATGATTAGACGCATGAAACGAGGTCCCAGTATTAGAGTTTGGAGCTAGGGTCTTTCCTTCTGTCTGATCCAGTTATGGATGTTCACTAGGTTCAGCCATTACTTTGTCGACCAAGACATCTGAAGTTACCTTAGAAGGTTGCCCCCTGCTAACCAGTGCTTCTGCACAAAGCAACAGAGATGAATCCTGTCTCTCTAAACTGATATTTTGAGTAGGTTGAGTTATAGGAAAAGGTTTGTTTGTTAGGTGAGTTGTACCCTGTACACCTTCTGTAGAAACTGCTATTTCTATTGTATCCTTGTGTGACACACCAACTGGAGTGAAACTCGCCTGTTCATAGCTGTCGGCACTCAAGTTCTTTTCCTTCTCATCTTTTCCAGGGGCAGTTGGACCATTTAGATCTTCCTCCAAAAATAACAGCCCAGTGTTTCCATCATCTAAAATATCCCCTGAAGCTTGCAAATCTACACCGCTGAGACTGAGCGTATCTTCAGTTTTCAAATCAGTGAAACCCTCCTCTTTTATCTAAAACTGCAACTGTAGATTCTCAACATCACTACGTCTGATGCACCTAGGATTTGCGTCATTCCAGTGATAGCCTAATCTACCTACCATTCTGGTTAGAACTCTTTGAGTGACTCGAAGAGCTTGAAGAAGACAATGGCAGGTGGTTTCTATCATCTGTCTTAAATCCCTCGGTCACATGCAACTTAAGCAAGTCATGTGCCTTGTTAGAGCTGCTGTTAGATGGGCCAACTGACCTCAGTCCACTTGATGCTTCATTTGTTTGGGTCTTCTAACCCCCAAACCATAAGACCCAGTCAAGAAATTAGGCCCATCAATAGGAATCCGGGCAGGCATGTAATATTTTAAAACTCCACCCTCCCCTGCTTGACTCAGTGGTTCACCCCCCTCCAAGCAATGGATCGACCGGCCTATCCAAAATTGCCTTTTCCTGTAAAATTAAGCAATTTGAGTAGGGGTTTTATTTTCTTGATCAGAAATAGAGAGAATAGATGAATTGTCTCTTCATTTTTCCAAAGCAGGTATATCAATCGATCCCCAAAAAAAAGTCCTGATAAGTTTCTCCTTTTTACAAACTCCAATATGATGGGTCAAGCAACCAATGCAGCCATTTGTGCATTGCTTAATGGGTCTGAAACCAGCCCACCTTCAATCCAACAATAACTTGCCAACATTTCATGAGGACAAGAGTGGATACAATGTATATCGCCACACAAAAAGAAACTACAGTCACAAATTTGCAGCTCACCCTCAGACAAGGAAGTCCTAAATCCTTCGTTCATTTTTTTTCTTTTTTTTTATATCTTATATTTTGACTTGGCTGTACAGGTTGATCTGATTTGGCATGAAATAACTGAGGATTTGAATAAAATGTCATTCATTTAATTCTTACTTTCATCATTTCATGTTCTGTTAATAAATTCTGTAATTTAAATTTCATTATCTAATTCTAGTACTTAATTTATCTTCCTTTGTTTAGCTTATTTCACTGGCTTCATTCTGTAATTTAATTCTTTTTTTTTTCTTACAACTTGATAGAGTTATCTATTGATATTGAGAATTCTATTATTGGTCATGAATTGCAGAATTTCATTTCACTTGTTACTTGTTTTAGGTTTGTTTTAATTGCAGGACTTAAATCTCTTATTATCTGCTTTAGCTTACTCAATTTCTGAGATTTTATTTAACTTGCACTATTCAGCATCTTATTAGCTACTGTAGTGTTGCAACATCTAGACATTTTTAATTCTATCTAATTCTGAACACACTTTGAAAATCACTTGTTTCTTATTTGAATCACAGAATTTTGATATATTTGTTATCTGGTTTAACTGTATAAAATTCTGACCTCTCATCATTCCATTTAGACTTGCAATCTATAACTTAGACATAATCTTCTTATTTGCATTTTTAGCTCTGTTTTATTCTTAGTTAATTATTTATGTGATTTCAGTTCTGTTGAATAAGCATCTTCTCACAATCTCAAACATGGCAACTGGATATGGAGCAAAGAAGCTCTGCAACTCTCACCTTCAATTTAGCCACTCCCTCCGCCATTTTTCTTTATTTCACTCAATTTCGTCCTCACAAACCCTTGAAGAATCTATCAGAATAGCAATCAATACCAAATCCTTCCACCAAATCCCCGACTTACTCCTCTCCTATGAAACCACAAACACTGTCATATATCAACCCCAATTCCAACAAAACTCAAATAACCCCTTTTCCTTTCTTTCTTCCTTTCCCCAAGCATTCATGAACCAAATCATTGACGAAATTCTCCAATCCTTCATGCATCTCAGACCTCACTCTCATCCCAAAATTGCCTACCACTACCTCTTATTCCACACTCTCCAAATGCCCCAACCCTCTCCCTCTTGCTCTCGCCATCCTCCAACGAACTCTTCGTTCTGGTTGTGTTCCCGCCCCGCAAACACAGCTCTCGCTCTCCTCTGCATGGCTGAATTGCCGCCGAACCTAATCAGTACCCAACATCCTATCTGAGATGCGATCGATTGGGTACCACCCTGATTGCAACACCTGCAATTTCCTCCTTCTCTCCCTCTGTGCAATTGACCAGTTGGCTGAGGCTATTACTGTTCTGAGAGATGGAGATGACAAAGAGGGGTTTCATTCCGTACACCAGGGTACGACAGAGAGTGGTTGAGGGGCTTGCTTGCGTTGGCGAACCAGCACTTGCCTATGCTGTACGCCAACGACTGGCTGAGCTGAGGTCTTAAAGCAGACAGTTCAGTGCGTGGCATAATATTCTCTTCTTCAAAGTGGTAGTATTATTCAACCCACTAGTGACTCCAAGCTCTTGCTCACGAGGCACCACCAAGCATTGAGCCATGCTTCTGTTTACGTATAATTTGTGCAGGGTGTCTGTTATACAGCAGTAGTGTGTATCAAAAGGGAAAAAAAGGTTTCATGAATTCCATCTACCACATCAGCACAGTACTCTACAGGGGTACTCTTAGTCATTTCAGAAACTGGAGGGTGTGTTTAAGCAATGGTCAGATACCACGGGGTATGTTTAAGTATTTTTTCCTATTTAGTATTATTTTAATTTTTTATTGATCCCATGCTTTGTAAAGAGTATCCTTGCTAATTTTAGTGGTTATGCTATTCTGGTTGAAGTTACTTGTTCTAGAGCCATCCAATGCGCAATGGATTTATAGACATTCCCTAAGGGAGGTTGAAAGTCTAGCAAGGGAACTCAATGCTTCTTTCACATGGATCAGAAGGACTACAAATGAGATGGCTGACTCATTAGCCAAATAGGGAGTTTACAAGCAGCAGCTTTTACAATAACGCTGCAACTTTGTTCTATTAATTTAAATAAAATTCCTCTTTGCGGATAAAAAAAACAAGTTTCAAGTGCACACACATTGTGGAGGAGAGATACACACGAAGGATACATGCTGGATTTTTTTTCTTTTTTTGAGAAAAATTAACTGATTTCATTAAAAAGAGAAACAGGTACACAAGGAGGTGTACAGATACATAACATCCTCATTTGAAACCAAAAGCCCTTAGGAGAGAGAAGAAGCCTAACAAGGGTTTGGGGCCCCATGGAAATATAGCAAGTTAAAATTAGTGTTTTAAAAGGCGTAGGAGGCATACGCCAGGAGGCGCGCCTCCAGGCGAGGCGCCGACACCTCTGAGGCGTACGCCTCTTGCGCTTTTCTCATGAACCGTGCTAGAGGCGTATGCCTCTTGCGCCTCATGCACATCTGATATGAAAATACAGGAAAAAAAAAAGGAAAGGAAAGGAAAGGAAAAGAAAAGAAAGGGAAAGAAGAGGAAAGGAAAGAGAAGAAAAAAAAGAGAAAAGGAAAGAAAAGTAAGGGAAGGGAAGAAAAGATAAGGGGAAAGAAAATGGTTTGCCCCCTGCTTCGGTTGGGGGGCGACCAGACCCCCCCCCCCGCTCCATTTTCGATGTTCGATGCAACCCTTTTTTTTTTTTTGAGTTAAGGGGTGTCTTGCTCCGCTTCGGCGAGCAAGCGAAGCATGCTCGTCTTCGCTTCGACAAAACCCCCCCTTTTGAACTACTGTTATGCATTTTTGTTCTTCTTAATATAAAAGATTTTTATTAAAAATAAAGAAAAAATGAGATCCCCCTTCCTTTTCATCCTCCTCATAACCCCCCTCCTCTTAAAAAGGCTTACGCCTCCTTGTGTTCAGGAGGCTTATGCCTCTTGCGTTCTAAATTACGCCTCACGCCTCTAGGTAGTGGAATGCCTCGTGTCACGCCTCCACGTTTTAAAACACTGGTTCAAATAAGGTTGATGGAATACATAAGACTGCAACAACTAATGCTTCTCCTCATATGGGACCAATGTTTTAAAATGTGGTGGTATAAACAAGGTGTTCCACTCAAGGTTCAAAATATCAACACATATCGGCCCATATCGGCCAATACGTATCATATTCGGAGCTTCCCGATATGCCCCTACAAAGGGTGTATTAGAGTTTTGACCGGTTCACGGGGTGGACAGACCTTAAACCGGCCCCTCTGAATCGGATTTGAAAAAAAAAAAAACTAAAAAACCCACCGATACTGCCCGATACGCCTCTAGCCTTGGTTCCACTACCCAAAGGCATGAGGTGTAGTTCAGAACGTAAGAGGCATAAGCCTCCCGAGTGCAAGGAGGCGTAAGCCTCAAGTATGTATCTTTCTTGTAGTTATAATAATAATAATAATAATAATAATAATAATAAAGCATTATATTAATAAAAACTGATAATTTAAGCACGAAAACATACATAAAATATAGTTTCAAATGTCAAATTGCCAATAAGCTAAATACTTGGGTTTTAAATCCCAAGTTCCCAACTCAAGATTCATTTCCAAGTAACAATGTACAACACCATTCATGATTCAATCATGCAAAACGGATTACAAAAGAACTTTAAGGATTTATACTTGATCAAAAGATTCAAAAAACAAGTTTCAAACTACCAAATGATGCTAACAACAAGCTTTAACTTCTGTTTAATATTTAAAATTTAATTTAAACTTCATATAAAACCAATACTAAAGTAGCTAAACTAATGCAGTATTACATTATTTCTAACAACATTTTATTTATTAAAAAACAGAGTTTTGAAGAAGATTGCTAACAAAAGTTGATAAGCCCAATAGCTCATAGGCCCATTCCTGTAGCCACTGGTTTCCTATTTGAAAGTCAGAACTTTGAATTTCAAAGACGGAAAGCAGTGAACAACAGTGTTTTTGGTCTTCCAGAATAATAAGAGGATCAATAAAAAGAAAATGAAGAAAATGAGAGGAAAAAGAAGAAGAAAGATGTCAGTTAGTCAAACTGTTCAAAAGATGATTATCCAAGAACATAGTCAACCACAGAGAAGAAGGAAAAAAATAGAAGAAAAAACAAAAGAAATGAGGAATAAAATAAATTACATTGTATGCTCAAGGTTGAGCATTGAAATAAATAAGCTCAACAAAAACGTTGCAAATTTGACAAAGACATCGAAGAAAACAAACAAACCTATCATAGGAGAGACTTAATTCCAGTTCAACCTTCTGGCTAAAACTTTGTTCACACCCTAACCGGCATTCTGATCGGCAGAATCAATCGATTGGAGGGATTTTTCCCTCTTTTACACTTAAAAAGATGATAATATGAAATAGGAACCACGATAAAATCTGCCCCCACCAATTACATCTTATAAAGCACACCTCACATATGCACATAAGCATGCCTTTTAAATCAGGACTCCTTTCCGCAATGGTCCTTTAATGATATCTAGATAAATTGGGAAGTGGTGGCCAGAAGCACTTCCCAAAAAGAAAAAGAAAACACTTTTATGGAAACCCCCAGCCAAAGACTTCGTGAACCTAAATTTTGATGGGAGCAGTCAAGGCAACTTTGGCCCCTCAGGCATAGGAGGGTGTTGATAGATAAAGAAGGAAATATCATCGCATCGTTCTCTAACCCATGGGAGTGGGGGATTCCATTAGGCGGAATTGCTTGTTGCACTGAAAGGGGTACAGTTGCAAGTGAATTGGGCTTGATAAATGTGGAGATTGAAGATGATTCAAAATTGGTGTAGGTTGGCTGAAGGATGAGTCTATAATCTGGTGCTTTGGAAATGAGATGAAAAGGTTTAGATGGCTAACTAGAAGCATGAACTTTAGAATAGTTTATATTGGACTCAGTTATAATTGACATTTGTATTTGATGTTTGGGACTTTGAGTGAGAGGTAGCACCCCATGCCTCTCTATGGGATACTTGTACTGCCTATTTTCTTTGATCTATAATGAATACTTACTTTTACTTGTCAACAAATAAATAAACTTTTTATATCCAAACCTACATATAATCAAAGATGGAACTGTTGAAAAACCATGTTCTTTACCAACACCCAAGCCAAGTAATTATATAGAAAAGGAAAAGAATTAGGAACTTATCAAGGATCTAATCACCACAATTTAAATCGGAATTAACAATTTGATCTACCAAGAATGTTGCAAAGGGATCCATACAACTCTCAAGCATCTCTAAGTGCATTGAATGCTTTTAATGTATGGATGATGAGAGTAAAAGAGTGGACCTTCTGCAGCTGTTCCTGTGGTAAAGATTAAAAACTATTGTTCCTATGGTAATGAGATTTCCAGTCTAGTAATGAGAATTTCCAGTCTGGCTTTAAGCATCGGTCTAGCAATGAGATCCACTGAAGTCAAACTTGGTTTGATTATCTTGGTCAATGTAGGACGGAATAAACACCTCAACTAGTGATTGTTTTAGTCAAACGTGGATCTACTGCACGAAACGTGAACCTATCGGAGAACCAGCTGAGCAAGACGAGGTCGAAATGATTAATGGAATCATTTAATCCACAATTACATGCAAGGTAAAACACTACGTTTACGGCAAATAAGAAAGTTCCATTAATTTTTTCTGTCCAAACTTAGAAAATTTTGAAATGGAATGGAGCTATTCAATGAAACTAGGGTTTCAATAGACTAACCTTTATCCCCAAGTGGTGAACCTGCGGTGATGAGAGAGAGGAAGAAACCAGTAACTCCTTTTCTGTTCGGTGATGAACGAGAGAGCTTGAGAAGAGAAAACAGCGATTCCTTCTCTACCCGTCGCTGATGGACGAGAGAGCTCAAAGAACCGGAGGATTCTGTTAGGGCTCGAGTAATAGATCAACGTTAAAGAGATGAA